>NC_088864.1:5574893-5797393 GCF_032884065.1 Artemia franciscana
CGAGATTTTTATGTCATTTATTTTCAGAAAGACGACGAAAATAAAGTAGCCTATGGAAAGGCAATAATCTCATACAAAGCAATAACATTTGCAATGATTTCTCGAAATTAATGAATATTCTTCGGCAAGCAAACATGAACTTACACCAGAAATTTAATTTTTTAAAATCACCTGAAAGCAAGAAACAGAATTAAAAATTAAAACGAATAGAAACGATAACATAGTGAGAGGACTGTCCCCTTTTAAACGCCCAACTATTCATGCTGAAGTTTTTTAGTACTTAAGCTTCTCATTTTTCAATTGTTTTGGAAGTTGTACTTACAGAATCGGGACTAAATCTGAACTTAAGCGCAAAGAAAAAGGGGGCTATCCCCTTTATATATATAATATTTTTTTGTTCATTTTAATGTTGCTCCTTGGGCGTACTTTCAGACGGAAAAAAATCTTTTATTTTATTTCAAACAGTTTTTTAAAAATGCCAGGAAATCCAGCTCCATCTCCACAGAAAAATTATTCCTCTCCCAGGAAAAATCGTCTAGATAATTCAATACCGTTAAAAATTTATCCCGGAAAATACCATAAAGGTCCCCACTCGTAAGATTCGGTTTAAAAAGATAAACTTAAAATAAATAAAAAGAATTTTGTTTAGGATACCTGGCCAATCCGTTTTTTCTCTGATTGGTTGAAAATATATACAGGTTTTATTTTCTTGACTGGTGTTTCAAAAGCCTTTTCGGTCCAGCGGTTCTACCTAGCTTCAAACACTTAGGCCTGCTTAAATCCTAGAGTGGAAATCAGCTTTTTCAATTTATTCTGCACCAAAAAGGGAGTATTTTGGGATGGGAAAGCCAAAAGAATTTTTCGAATGATCAAACATGTATTTGCAACAAACCTTGTTTGTACAGGAAATAATAAAGCCTTCAAGTTTCAATTATATTCAATTATACAAAAAAGAATATGTCATTGAAAATTGCCACGAAGAGGCTCAATATCAGCTAAACTAAGCACACTACCTACGACCTAAGGGGCAACAAAACTAGAAATAAGAGTAGCTGCTTCTTCAACAGTTTCAGAAGCCTTAACATTTGACAGAAGCTTCGTCATTTCACGGTCAAGGACAAGAGAAGAGGAACTGAGATTGAGGCTCTTCATTCCCACTTTGGTCTGAAGACTACAAGCAACCGATATTGTCGCCAAACAGTTTCGTTTATCTGTTTTCAAATCTTTGAGGGCGCTGAACAAGCGTTCTGCTGTAACGTTAGAAAATTGCAGTGCACACATGTAGTTATTATTATTGTTAATTTATTACCCGTCAAAAACGGAAAAGACGGAGTATATAAAAGAAAAAGAAAGAAAAGCACAAAAATTTAAATACACTTCCACTTCAAATATTATAAAATATCACTAGTCCAGGGGTAGTTGGCTCTTAAAATATTGGTACTGAATTTGGAGATTCTTCTCTCTGTGGCCATGGAAGGGTTGGTGACCTTATGTTTCCTGGAGATGCCGCCATTGCTGTCCCACAAAGGGAGACGCAGGAGAAACTTATCATATCTGTGAAATGCGCTGCAAATGGCTTTCTTTTCGGTAGCTTTGAATATTTTTCAGAAGGGAACCAGAGCAAGCAGATGGGGGGTAGTAAAAGCATTGTATAGCCGGGCAAGGAGAGGACGGTTGAAACGATACTTATTGGCAACAAGTAATCCGTAAGACGCTCGTAGACGGGAACAGTGACGGTTTGTCAGTGCTGAGCGTGTGTCCTTCAATGTAGAAGAAATAGGAAGGCCAAGATACGTAAAGGACTCACAAGGCTTAATCAGAGTGTCGCCAATTTTAACGGAGAGGTTAATTGAAAGCTCATTTTTTGAACCATTGAAGAAAAGAAGTTCTGTTTTAAATTCGTTGAAGGAAAGTCCGATCTACTAGTATGCCGCTGCAAGTGAGTCGTAATTTTTTTGAAATAAAGATATCGAACGAGAAACATGAAGAATGTCATCAGCAAAGTTCAGCAGCAAAAGATTAATCCCACGGAAAAAGCACGACGGCTTTATTACTTGCTGTACTTCGATAATAGCGTTATTAAACAGTGATGGAGAAGTTTTGCCACCTTGACGTACGCCTTTCTTGACACTCTGCATTTCTTTAGAAGGAAAACTGCCGGACGGAGAGAGGATCAGGATAACAGCCGAGAGCTTATTGTACATACTGTAAACAGGGGAAATGATGCAAGAGGAAACACCTCGCTGAAGGGCTTTGAGCAGGATATGGCCATGGATGCCAGAATCGAAGGCTCTACTAACATCAAGTGCTCCAAAGACGAGAAGATCACCATTTTTATCTGCATCAATAAAAAGATTTGCAAGAACGCTGTGAACGTGTTCCCGTCCTGAGTGCTTTTTGAAACCGAACTGGTCGTCCGGAGTAGTGCATCCAAGTGCAATTTCATCAAAAATAAGGGATTCAAATAGCTTACAAAAAGTAGTTGAAACAGTGATCGGCAGATATGAAGCGCAAAACAGTGATCGGCAGATATGAAGCGCACTGGTCAGCTGGTTTACCTTTTTTTAGAATAGGATGGACCAACCCAACACCAAAGCTGTCTGGAACGATGCCAGTAACGAAAATCATTTGAAATATCGCTCTAGGAGAAGATTGCTGGCAAAGCTTAAATGGGTACCAGATATACCATCGATGCCCTTAGATTTCTTTTTCTTTACCTTATCAATTTTGGAACGCATCAAGGACGGAGTGACCAGGACACCAATATCCTTAACTGCAAACTGAAACTCCTTATCGAGGGCCTGGCAAAAGGTGTTATCTAGGTAGGAATTAGGGGCTGAAAATTGGTCTCTGAAGTAGTCGCACCAGTCTTTTTCTGGCATGCAGGGCGGGCCATTGGAAGATTTGTTCTTAGATCGAAGATGCCACAAAGCAAGAGGCGAATTATCGACAATCTCGCTGGTACGGGCAATTTCGTTAGCCTTATGCTGTGCGATGGCTTTGGGAAATTTATGTTTCGTGTAAATACGAACGGCGTTGACTACTCCAGAGCGCGGCTTCCCACAATCTACCCATAAATGTAGCGAGAATTTTGCTGAATCACATGCGGCCAGGAGATTAGGATTATTCCGCCAGTTATGCCCTTCCGTGCCGTGGCGAATATTGCGGACCGGAGCTGCAGTTTTCTCAGCTGTATGGATAGCATGCGTTATCTCAGAACAGTAAATGTTTAGTAGGATGGTTTTTTCTGATTCTACTGTCATATTCGGACAACAGAGAAGTGCGAAAGGAATCCGGATCTTCGACAGTATGTAGTCACATGAACTCTGGTAGGAATCGATGTTAGCTGCTTCCCAGTTGAGGCTGAACAATCATTTAGGTGGGTAATTTGTGGGTGAAGTTTGCGGCAAGGGCTTTACTTGAAAAGAATTACAGATCGGCATGTGGTCGGATATGGAGTAATCAAGAAGAACCGTAGTATTAGAGGTGGGTTTAATCATAGAAGAACAATAGAAATAGTCCAACTGAGACACGGAACCAGATTGATGGATGTACGTAAAATCACGATCATTTCCAACATAGGTGAGACTTGGACAAGCATGGAGCAAGATCTGAGATCTATTGTTTTCAGGGTCAGGCAGTTCACAGTTAAAAGTCACCAAACAGGAGACAACTTAGGCATTCATATTCATATTTTAATACTAGCTTGGCAATAGATGTACATGTGAGAGAGAACTTTCTCTCAGACATATCATTACGGTAATTAGTAGGAAAATAAACGATGAATATGACCACATTCGAAACTTCAACCGCAAGGAAACTATCAGACTTAGCAACTAGATTACCAAGTAGCTCTTTCCGTATCATCAGGGCCAAACCACCTGAAGGCCTACCGCGAGTGGACTTATCATGGTGAAAAAACAGATTATGAGAAGACGTGAACTCCAACAGTTGACAACTATCGCTTGACAAGAAGTGTTCCTGAAGACCCACCACGTCAAACCGCAAGCAAAGTTCAGACAGTAGGTGATGTCTCGGTAGAATTTACACATTGATATTCCACGATACAATTTTTAAGGTTTCTTCAGGCATTGGAATTCTTTAGAAGAGACTGAGCGACAGGACATTTAAAAGTGTAACATGGGTGGTCGGAGAAATTGCAAAGAGCACACTTAAGTGCCTTGGTACAAGGATTATCTTTAGGTGGAGTGGTCAGCCTCACCACGCTTGGAACATTTTCGGGTACCTGAGCACGCAGACGCAAAATGACCATATGACTGGCAAGAAAAGCATTGGGGTGGCAAGCGTTGAAATATACTAATGGGGAGTCTTTCGTTCCCTATGATGGGTGGAAAGCGAATAGAAGACTCGAGGTCCTCTTTAGAATCAAAAAGAAGCTTAAACGAACGGGTGTTTCGCATTTGAGTTGCTTTCAAACAGTTGGCAATCAGATCATATAGGCTATTTTGATCCAGATCTTCAGGAACATAACGGATAATACCGAAAAAGGAGGGGCATTGGAGTTTAGGCTCGACTTCAGAGTTATTCCCGGTTATGCGTGATATATTAGATTCGGCACCACTTATCCTTTGTGACTACTTTCCAGGCGTATCTACTTGGACGAAGCTCGATTATATTCCCACTAGCTTCTCCACAAACATGCTCCAGATAAGCTTTACGGGAGTCAGGCTTTTTAAGGTCTAAGGGGGGCTTCTTGAGAATAATTGCATAGGAAGGCTTGGCAGGTGGAGTGACTAATTGATTCATGGATGTAGCAAGTTTCTCAGCTGCAAGGACTTTTTTCTCACTTTCAATAAAGTCCTTCAAATTATTGGAAGTTTTTGTCACTTTTTGATTAACAATAGCATTCAATTCATCAGGCGTAGTTGGGACCTCCGTAGGATCACAGATTACGATTTTCGGCAATTTGATCTGGTTAGTCTCACATAACTGGATCAGTTTCAGCATATCAGGTTCAGCTAAAGAGTCAGTCAGACTCTTTAGCTCTACATTCTTTTTGAGTGTGTTCATATTCCTGGGACTTATAACACTGAAGGACTCTGCAATAGTACTGATATACAATATACCTCTCTTTTTCTTCCAAAGCACCTAACATTTGGTGCTTGCGTATATATTGTTACACTTTGTCCTTTAGTGAGGATTCCAAATAGAGTTTGAGAGTAGGGGGGATGGAAATTTTGGGTGGGACCAGGTAGACCCTGGTTAGGTAACTGAAGCATTCAGCTGCAATCACAATTGTCTAAAGTGTAAGTATGGTAAAATAATCAAGGAAATACGAAGAATCACCAATACTCACGAGATGATTATAACTTGAAGCAGAAGATATTATATCCAACCGGTTAATTTTGAACTTTCCAATGCTTAGAAGATTTGAATTTCCAAACTATAAGCTCAATTCCGTTTTATATTTTTCAATATCATACGTTCGCCAGCGTACCATAGTATAAAGTTGCAGAACAATATTGAAAATTTGGAACGAACAGTGAGCCTTCCACTAATTCTATTTCGGGTAGATCATGTGAAAAGAAAGATTTTCGGGGAGTTTTCGGGGATTCGGGGAACGACAGTTTTTTTCGGGGATTTTTCTCAATTTTCGGGGAAATCCCCGAAAATTCGGGGACAATGGAAGCACTGCTTGACAACCACAAAAGATGCTAGAGTTTCTTGACATATTGCCAGAATATAAGGGTGGCAATTTTGTGTATGACTTTTTTAGACTTATGACATTTTTTTTTTGCAAACCTTGCTAATTTACGGGTAAATTTTAGAGCAAATTACTAACATATTATTATGGGCATAAGCTCATGAAAAAAACTGGACCTTTCATGAACGTTCATGGTCATACAAGGGATGTTGCTTTTTAAAGCATAATTAAAATACTCTTTGGTATACACGCGGTGACCACCGATCATTTCTGAGACACTTTGCCATTTCTCATTGCGTTGCTAGTTATGATTTTATTCTATGATAATCTCTCCCAAAGCGTGGTACCCTTACTCCGAGGTTACGAGTTGAGTTTGGTGGGGTTACGGCTTGCACCAGAGTTTGTTTGGTTTGTGTGGGCATAATCTCAGAAAAAACCGAAAATGGGAGAATATTGTAAACGATATGTCAAACTGTAGGGAAAAGTGCACAGATATCAACATGTTCCTCTGTATATGCACCTCCTTGAAGGAATGAACAGATAGCTGTGATGGGATAGCATGACTTTGATGCACCAGTCAAAACTGTTTTAAAACTTTTGTAATTTGCGTTGTCCTTTTTCCTCAATGATAGGAAGCACTTGATGCAAAAAATAGGAAAGCAAATTTGCAAATTATTTCTTAGCTTGGTTAGTTAAAGTTTTGGAACATTGATTAGACATTTCGTGTATAAGTATAAAAAGGAGAAATTCTTTATTCTGTTTCTTCTGGTTTGTTAAGTAGAAAATCTAGACGCCAGTAAACATCTCTTTACGAGTCAGTTCAGGAGAAGACAGCTCTATTAGGACACACCAAAGACGGAATAAAAGTAGCCTTATTTGAATAATAAGACATGTAAAATTGTGGTTTGTAAAAAGAAAGAAAAACGTTTTGGTGAAGAGTATTATTCTGCAGTTTATATGAAATCCAAAAGCGCTTTATAACAACTCACCCCCCCCCCCATGTTGCATGGATTCGGATTTCACTTACATGCTTTTAGTTCTTTCAAACAATAAAAAAGTATGATAAATTGATAGTCGAAGAAGTAGTATCTGATTATGAATAGCATACAAATTTAATAGTACTCAGTAGGATATCCAAATTTATTTTGCTACAGGAAATGGAAGACTGAAAGTGTCGAGGACACCGGTACAGATGGGTTTCTTATTAGACCTTAAAACAGCATAGATGCTGTTTAATCAAAACAGCATAGATTACTGTAAACAGTAATTTCTAGAGCTAATTTTTAGCTGAAATGTAGATAAAGTAATTTCTGATGCTTAGCTGATATTTAGTAGGAGTAATGCTGAATAACTCAGAATAAGACATAAGAGAAAGACTCCAAGGATGATTGGATATAGAATTGAAAAGTTAAGAACTTGATGGTGTAGAAGGTGGTTTGAATCCGCTTATGAGAAACACTTTGCACAGCGAACGGCATCAGGAACTTTTAAAGCAGAAGCTTACTAATTCAAATTTCATTAGAAATCTAAAGGTATGTGAAATTGGGGATACCGATTGCTAACTTCAGTGATCAGAGAAATTAGTCAAGTAAAATTGATAGCATCCACAAAATATTCGCATTTATGGTAGGAAACAAAATCAATAACGTAGATGAAAAAAAAAAAATCGTCAACAGATTTTTGCTGAGGTAGTACATTCAGGGCCGTATACAGGGGGAGGGTCTGGGGGCCCAGGCCCCACCAAATCAGAAAATTTTCAGAATTTTTGAACACTTCTTATTCAAATTATTAAATAGAATTAGTTTTTATCGTTGGCCCCTTCCCCCGAATTAGTTCCTTTGTGCGTGTCTAAGTATATTCATCCTCTTTCTCGTAAGAACCAAAAACTGCTGTTATAAATAAGGGAAATATCAAAAAAATATTACTCACACTTCCCACATCCTTGGAAAAAAAAGTATAAACTTCCTAGAGCTGAATATGCTTTTCAGGGAACATTTGATGGGGCCTGGGAAAAAGTCAAAACCCCTATCATTTGTCAATATTTTGAAACTTAGAGCCGTAAGTCTAAGGATTAAAAGCAGGTTAATTTGCAAAAAAGGTGCCGGGGCACTGTGTCAAAGGGCAAAATGTTTTCTTTCCTGCCCAAATGCAGAAGAAAATTAGACAAAAATAGGGTTTCTCCAAAAACGGGGCCAGAAAAGGGCCATAAATTTTTTCTCTGGTAATTTCACGAAGAGAAATATTGAAACATAAGAAAGAAAATGAATTATTGATTTTTAAATTATACGAAATATATTTATATAAAACGCACAAACAAAATAACTGCGGATATTTTCTTATATCTGTAGAATTCTGCAGAACTAACGATTCGTTTGCTCTGTGTAAACAATAACCTCTATATAGCGTTTTTCAAAGCAGAAAAATAATTGATATGAATTGGCTTCAGTTTAGTGTAATTTTTGCAAAATTGCCCCTAATCAATGAAAAGTTCTTTTAAGTGCTATCTTGTTAGATTTTATGATAAAAACCAACTTCAGAAATCCAAATCCTAACTTCAGATCCTGCATACTATAGACATAAGTAATAGGATTTTTGAAGCATTTGGCTTACTTCATTCGATTTTCTACGGCTTCTTCATGACTCGGCATATTCTTAAAATGTGCTAACCATCTTTTCAATTTCTTCACAAATTGAGACCCAATTTCTAATTCAGACATGTCCGGAGCCGGACCGAAAATTTCCGCTAAATTTCTTAACGTGAAAATACAAAATCTTATCTTTATCTGTGGCTACATTTTTCATTTCGGGCAGTAGTTTCATCTATGCCCCTCTATTTAACATCTTTATAAGTCGTAATTTAATGCCTTCTGTGCTTCGCTTAGGTCTACTTTATTCTTATTTTGTAAGATGTTCCACTCGGAAGTATCTTTTACAAAACTCTTTTCTCATAATAAACATAATTTTCCGCTAGTATTCCCAGCTGATTTTAAAAATTTCCTCTCTAAATTCTATCTTCTGCTACATTGCCAACTCTGTTTTTCAAAATCCTTCCATCAATCTTCTACATTATAAATTCTACAGTTTCATATCAATCTGTTTTTGAAGCGATCCTTTCAAATTCTCACTCGAGAGTTTATTAATAAGACCTGGAAAGACGTAACTCATCCTAAAATTTCAGTGCTAAATTGACTTGGATGGTACTAGATAGTGATCTTTATCCTTAGCATCAATAATAATACTCCTATATACCCAGGGTTTTTATCATGAGTCCTACTCCCAGGCTTTTGCCTAATATAAATGTAAAATCGAATATCTTTGTGTGTGTGCTCTTTGTGCATTACTAAACTGTTCATTCGATCGTCAAGAATTTGAAAAAGCTGCTGAACACACTTTTCAGAAGGCTTTAGGTATGAAATTGAACCCTCCCCCAAGGCCCTCTTACCACTTTTCCTGCTGACTGAAATTAGAGACCCCTCAATACAAATTATTGACTATCTCTTCCAGTCATATTATTGAAATTTTACGGACATTCAATTAGTAGGCTAGTTTACTTATGATATTTTTTTTTTATCTAACACGCTTCCGAAATTATAAAAAAATCAATAAGTTTTCTGAATTTGGTATTCAACAGTTTTGTTAATTTGATATTCAAATTAATACTTAACAAGGTTTAAAATACTACCGTTATTTTACGTGCGAGAAAAATCCTCCAGTAGAAATGTCGGGGGGAGGGGGTGTTCGGTGGGAAAATTCTTAGGGCTCAATTTCCTCATTAAAATGGACTTGATTTGCATATATTTTCCCTAACTTTCCAAGCGTGATAAAAAGATTAATTAGGCAATTCTAGTTTTTCTTTAGTATTTAGAATTTACTTTTGTTACAAGAGATACCTCACGATGAGACCTGAACCTCCATTGTAAATAGTATCACAGACTAGGCCTAGGCAAGAATGAAAGCCAGGGTAGTACAAGGCTACAATTTTATTGGCACAACAACATAACTATGGCGAATACGGCATTTGGTCATAAAAGCTGTATTGTGGGTACTACCGTAACGTGGTACCCACCACCCGGTTAGACAAATTTAGTTTAAAGAAAGCTTCCAGCTCAAATGGAAGTTTAACGTGGCATACAGTATGCATTCCTATTACTACTACTGCTTTTACAGGTCCCTTGGCCAATCTGTCGATAAAGATCAGTCTCAGGTGATAAAAATCAAATAACTTTAAAAGTAATGTTGTCCAAATCAGCCGGTAAAGATGAAAATATTTCTAATTAGATATCCTTGCTGTCGGATATCTAATCTATGTCGAGCTTTGCATTGTCGATAAAGATCATCTAATCTATTACATTTCAATCTAATTTACACAAAAATACCAACATAAAAATGGAAAAATAAACTTAGAAAAATGAGTGTGGACAATTGAATGAAAGATATTTAAAACTTTTGGAATGTTCTTCTTTTTTTAATGAGTAGCTTCAAGTTTTAACACAAAAGAGTTTATTTTTTTAAACAAATTTTATTTAAAATTTGTTTTATTTAAAATTTAAATTTATTTTTTAAACAAATTTAGCAAATAGTAACCACACTGATACATAACTGTAAAAGGCAGTTGACAAAAAAAGCATTTTCAGGCCAAAAGCATGGCTGCACAATAGGTTTGTATATATTAATTTTCACTGTCACTTATCTTGTAACCGCAGACAATGTAACCCCCCCCCCCTTAAAAGATATTTTGGCTAGTGACGCCATTGAACTCGGCTACTTTCACCAAGACTGCTCAAACTTAAAGGGAAATTTATTTCCCTTTTTTGTCCTAATAGGTATATGAGAGTCGATCTGTCACCAGTAAAATATAACACTAATTCTGATCAATATTTTTTCCTTTTCAGCCTGTTTCTTTCAAATGTATATAAAATCAATCAAATGCAAATCCCCCCAAAAAACATTTGTAATATGTCTTTTGAACCTGTTGCCTTTTAAATCCTGAATACTTTTAAGAAGAATGTTTCCTTCAAATCCCAATGGTCAGTCACAATGAGAGGATTTCTTTTGTGAAGATTTATTCAGTTGTGAAAAGTTGGGAAAGCCTAAGGTGTGTTTTAATAGACTTAGAAATAGGAAGTGAGAAATTCCGGAACTGTTTTCAAGGAAATTCTTTCAAATAGTTACGATTGAATCTTTTTGAAGAATTTAAGATTTAATAGCTCAAAATTGAATAGTTAAGGTAATTAAACTTGTTTAATTTTTTGTATTGTTGTTTGCTGTTGTGGTAGGTGGCAGAAAAAGGGAAAATCCCTTGCTTTTATAGTTCTCAAATATGTTTTACGATAAATGCAAACAAAAAGGTCTCATTTTTATACCCAGTGGCGTCAATTCATTAAAATTTAATGGGAAGGAAAGCAATTTTTCTAATATCTGGAGGGAAAGTTATCTTTTCAAAAATATAATTTTCAATATAGACACAAAAAAAGTAATTTTTAAGGAAGATGCTCCAAAGAATACTGTTTTAAAAGACCTAAGGGGAGGGGGGGGGTAAAATTCATATATCGTTTCGTGTTTTCATTAAAGCGCTAGTTTTGCATAATCCTACAATTATTGGGAAACATCATTAATTGGCTTGTTTGCACTAGTTTTATAGATGCATGTTGTATAGGCTGCAAAGCCATTATTTGACTTTAAAGGAAGTGCTTTTGACGTCTGTGACGTTAGGAGTGACGTTTAATAGAACTCAACTGGAAATATTCTACTGGACTATTGAATTTATCTTAAAGTATTGATATTAAGGATTTTTTTTATTCAGTTTTTGAGTTCTTAGAACTGAGCATTTCTGATTATTGTATTGTAAACATTAATAGCCATAATACATAGTACAAGACTATGTTACGAATACTTTTGTGTCAGGGGGGTGATATCTTGGAAAGGAATAGCTTGGAATAATATGGAACATGTAAAAATTTTAGAACACTGTAGAGATCCCTCTGTTTTAAGAACGGTTTGAGGTATCTCTCAAACATCACAGCGAAAAAATTGGAGGTAATGAATGATGTGAAGCTAAAGCTAAATGTGCTCAAACTGCACCTTACGAGCAACATGTGGTCCGGGAATATCTATTGGTGATATCAATTCTCACAACAATTAAATAAATGGTAAATAAAAACAAAGACACAACAAAATGAGTGAGCTATTGTGGCTTTTCAACTCCTACTAGTTTTAAAGTTGTTCCTAAATAAATTCAGCCACCCTTGCAGGTGGTAGATTTACATAAACTGTTAGTTACGATGTTTGTCTTGGGAAGTATTTTGCACCATCGACAATACAACATTCTGAGAACCTTTGTAAACCTACCTTTCGACACGTCTGTATAAAAAAGGAAATAAAAAGGAAAAAAGGAACGTCTGTATAAAAAAGGAAAAAGGAAATATTACCCTAAAAAACGTCATGGTTGAACCTCCTCCCAGCGTTCCATAAGCGATTTCTGATTGATCAGCCAAGTCTTCTGCAGATTCAATCGGTGTTATCATTCTTTCAACTGTGAGGAAAGCTGCCAAGTTTGCAGTATAAGACGAAATAATGATTAGAGTGAAAAACCACCAAATTCCTCCTACAATTCTCGTAGAGGCGGCCTAATAAAAACAAATTTTGTTAGAAACATTATGATTAATATGGTGAAATAGGGATGATTTAATTTGCTAAAGTTTATAAAATTCCTCGGAGATGTGCCAAAGTCAGATGAGACTGTATGGGTCAGTTCCTTCTATAGTGTGAACATAGAATCGAAATTGTTTCGACATTATAACAGCTAAATAAAACCTGTTTCATGATAAGACCTGCCCCTCGAAATGAGCTGAACCCTCCAAAATATAGTTATGGCTTAGAGTTGAAGCCATAATCCAAGTTATCTTCGTTTAGTCTCTTATTGGTTTCTTATATAGCTATTTCGTTTCTTATTAGAGTATTGAAAGCTAAATATATTTTAAATACGACAAAAATTGAAATAGCAAAAATCAAATTTTGATTCAAATGACCTGAAATATGGAATTTTGCGTTTTCATTTTCCTCGTATTGCTATACGCCTTTTTTCGTATCTCTTGAAAAGTATTCAAAAAAGAAAGTCCTGTATTTTTGATAGATATCAAACAGTTCGTGGTAACAAACTGTAAGTGAGGAGTGACCCGGCTCAATAGCAACCGAAACAAAAAAAAATGGAATTTTAATACCAATAGATATACCAACAGAAATAGATTCGTATTCTGATTTCAAATATATAAGTTTCATTAAGTTTAGTCTTACTCATCAAAGGTTACGATTCTGAGAAGATTTGTCTTATTTTCGGAAAGAAGGGAGAAATTCCCCTTAAAACTCAGAGAATTTCAATGAAAATGCCACCATCAGATTCAGCGTATCAGAGAATCCTGTATTAGAGAAACTTCTTTATTGTGGACATTTCTAGCTTCTATTTTTTTCAGAGGGTGATGGTATCGACCCAGTGGTCCTAGAACCTCGTGAGAGGACTCTTTTGAACTGAAATAAAAAGTTCGAGAGCCCCTTTTAAGTGACCAAAAAGATTGGAAGGCAACTAGGCACCTCCCCGCACCCCTTTTTCACCAAAATCGTCCGAATTATTTTTTTAGATAGCCATTTTGTTCATCATAGTTGAAAGGTCCAATAACTATGCCTTTGGATATAACATGAACCCCTCCCCCACAGCCCCAGTGGAAAATTCTTTAAATTATAAAAACTTCCCATTGTTTACGCATAGTATTTGTTATAGGGAAGCGAGTATACATTTTAGGATGGGAATACGAATTTTCTGGTGGGGAATTTTCTGCTGGTTTTCACTGGGGGACTCTCAATGGGGAGGGTAATTTCCAGGAGTAAACTTGTCAGAAGAAATTATACACTGGGGAAATTTGCCAGAATCCCTACAAAATTATATTTGTATTCCTTGCATTCTATTTTCTTTCTCAATTTTACGCGTAGAGTTGTTAAGGGTAATTATCCAGACTTAATTTTCACCAAGAGTGATTTGTCTAGGGATACATCCTTGGGGAGGGTATTTCTCGTGGAGGTGGGACCAGATTTCCTCAGATTACTTAAAAAACAATCAAAAATTAAGTAGAAAACAAGTTTTTTGAAATAAAAATAAGGAGCAACATTAAAACAATACCAACAGAAACTATTATGTATATAAAGGGGGTTGCGTCCTTCTGAACATTTCGGTCTTTACGCTAAAGTTAGAATTTTGTCACAATTCTTTAAGAACAACTTCTGAAACACAAGGGCCGTTTCATTGGAACAATAAGAAGCTTTTTTCAAAAGTATTAAAAAACTTGGTGTAAAGAGCGAGATATTGAAGGAGAGGCAAACCCCTTCATACACGTAATAATTTCTGTTTGTTTCAAGTTTTAATGTTTCTCCATACTTTCAGTTGAAAAAACTTGTTTTTTATTTATTTAATAGAATCACAAGTCCACATTTATACCTTTACTTTTCTTATTCAATCTTACTCTATTTATTCTGTTCAAAAGAATTTAAAATTATACACCAATATAAACAAAAGAGTTTTCATAAATATAGTATTTTTACTTTGAAATATAAATGCAAAGAGAAAGCGAGATTAGACATTTTATCTTTAAACTTGATTTATTGCTTCAAGAATAGATGCTGCCAGCCTATTGTTTACAAATTTATAAGTTTAAATTAAAATTTCTAAGTAGAGGTTCCCAAAAAGCAATCCTTATCTAGTTGGAAAAATCTTTTGACATTTGGAGATATTATGGAAAGGCCTCGAAATATTTCATTTTGGAAATTTAATTTAAACAGATAAATTTCCATTTCAGGATATGAAAATTGGGATATAATCTGAAAGGGGGAAACAAAATTTTAAAGCACTGGAAGTTTTAAACTTTGGATGAAGATCTTAATCTGAAATTGGTCTATCAAACAGTTCGTGGTAACAAATTGTAAGTAAAGAATGACCCGGCTCAATAGTAACCGGAACTCGAAAAAACAGAATTTCGATACCAATAAAAACATTTAAAGAATTGGATTTTTATGCTAATTTTAAATGTATAAGTTTTATGATGTTTAGTCATACCCATCAAAAGCTACGGGCCTGAGAAAATTTGCCTTACTTTTGAAAACAAGGGGAAACTCCCCCTAAAAGTCATAGAATCTTAATTCAGAGTGTCAGAAAACCTTACTTCAGAGGTTTCAAGCTCCTATCTGCAAAAATGTGGAATTTTTTTCTAGAAGAAAGATCACGGATGCGTGTTTTTTTTCTTCCCAGGGGTGATTGTATCAACCCAGCGGTCCACGCTCATTTTTTCCCCAAAGTCACCAGATAAAAATTTTGAGCCATCTTGTTCAGCATAATCGAAAAATATAATAACTATGTCTTTGAGGACGACTCACAGTCCCCGGGGGAAGGTCAGTAAGTTATGAACTTTGCCCATTCTTTACATATAGAATTGGGTATTGGGAACTATATAGGTGTTTTCAGGGGTCTTTTGTTTGGTAAGGGGGGTAGGTTCAGGGAGAGAGGGTTACGTGGGAGGATCCTAGCGTGGAGGATTTTTTCATGGGGAATTGGGGGTGCTGGATTTCCCAGCATTATTTAAAAAGCAATCAGAAATAAAAAAAAAACAAGTTGTTTCAACTGAAAGTAAGGAGCAACATTAAGATTTAAAACGAACAGAAATTATCATGTATATGAGGGGGCTCGTCCCCTCCTCAATACATAGCTCTTTACGCTAAAGTATTTTTAGCTATTTCAAAAGAGCTATTTATTCTGATTAAATAGTCTTAGTGATTCTCATATTACTATATGAGGGGGTTCGACCCCTCGTCAATACCTGGCTCTTTGCGCCAAAGTTCGAATTTTGTTAAATAATGGCCGATATAAACAATAATTCGTTTGCGTTATTTTTCGGCCAATCTTAGCATTTAATCTTATCTTAAGAAGCTTTATAACTATGATTTTTATGTGATAATAAACCAAAGATATTTCGTGTCTTCGGCTTGTGGTGTTACTAAATAAATAAATAAAAAAAAAAAAATTAAAAAAATTGCAAACTGAAAGCAAGGAACAACATTACAACTTAAAACGAATATATATAGATTATGTATATGAGGAGGTTAAAGAACTTCTCTTTGATTCATTCATTCAATTCAGTCATTTGAGAGTTGCTTAGCTTGTGACTTTTATTTTCATAAGAATTGTTTCGATCTCTTTGGCCGTTTTGTTACTATGCCTTACAAAATTAGTTCCGCAAATATCACTAATTTTACCTCCGTGGGAGTATCTTTCCATGGAGAAATTTCTCGTGGAGGAAGGGAATTTTCCGTGGAGGGGGACCTGGATTTACCAATGTTATTTAAAAAACGATGATCAATTAAATAAAAAACAAGTTTTTTCAACTCAACATTAGAAGCAACATTAAAACTTCAAAACGAACAGAAAATATTACATATATGAGGGGGGTTGCCGCTTCTAAATAGCTCGCTCTTACGCTAAAGTTTCTTTTTAAACTTTTTAAAGAGGTTATTATTCTAATTAAACAGCCTTTGTGATTCAGGAGTCATTCTTAAATAACATGAACAAAAATAAAATTTAGGTTATTATAAGGATATTATTAGTTAAAAAAAATAAATTAATAAGCGAATTTCGTTTCAATTATTCATGTACGGTGAGCCAAATTCAAAACCTGCATCAATTGAAAAACGTTCAGAAATTAATAAAAAAAAGTTTTAAACTGAAAGTAAGGAGTAACATCAAAACTTAAAACGAACAGAAATTATTCCGTATATGAAAGGGGCTGTCCTGTCCTTTACGCTAAAGTTTGAATCTTTCTCACAGCCCCACTTTTAAAACGATAAAAGCTTTAGCGTAAAATGCGTGCGTTGAGGAGGGGACAGCCCCTTTCATATCCAAAATAATTTCTATTCGTTTTAAGTTTTCATGACGGTCCTTACTTTCAGTTAAAAAGAACTTGTTTTTTTTTTATTTAATTTCTTTGGGGCAACTTCATTGTATTTTATGAAGTTTTTCACACTTGTATGTAAGAGTGGGTGTTCCGGGAATTAGGTCTCCAGCTGAATCTTGCGCTAATTATTTGGTTTTTACAAGCCGTTGCAAAATATGAGAAATTATGAGTAAAAAAAAATTGCGCAAAGTTAGGGGATAAAGGATAAACTATGGGATTGTGGGACAAAAAAAGAAAGGAGAAAATAGAAAGAGAGAATGAAAAAGGAAGAAAAGAAGAAAGGAGAACGAGAACTGCAGAATGAATAATTGGGATGAATAATTGGAGAATGATGATTGGAGAATAAAAAGAGGATTAGAAGACTAAAGAAAAAGGAGAATGATAATTTTCAGAGCCGCATTCCCTTTCTTCCAGCTCAAATTTGGTTGAAACTTATGAGATAAGTAATTTTTGACCAAGAGAACAGAGCGGATAGGCACTTTATCCATTTGACAACTATGGCTATAAAAAAAGACGAGGCAAAGAAACTAAATTTTCGATAGATTGGTCGATGGTTTTTCCAAGCAGTGAAGTCGTCGCTACCTTCTGTTTTACATTTTCTCAAAGTTTTTTTTTTGTATCTCCATTAAAAAGCGTAAGAAAATCTTCGTCCCCTATATTTTATGAATTTGCGTCTCGAATTGGAAAACCCCTAAAACGGTGTGATTATGTTGACAATTGTAAAAATAGACTTTAAACATATCCAAGAGCCCTATTGTGGAGGTTCCAAGCTTTTTGTGCAAAAACATGCAATTTGATATTTTTTTCAAGAAATACGATGACGGTTTCTTACGATTACGAATACGAATTACGGACCAATTACGAATGCGAATATGATTTTTCAATAAGATGACATATTTATTGGTTTATTTGTTTCTTTTCCAGATTCATTCAAAATGAAGCTGTGTTAGTATAGAATCAGGAAAGGGATCGTTCAAAAGAAAATTAGAGGTTCTAATGCTTTTTTCAAGTAACAAAAGAAACCATGCCACAGGAAAGTGCCGATTTCTGCCAATTAGGGCCGCAGATCTAGCTTTTTGACCCAGAGAAGGTTAAAACACTTCAAGTTAAAGCTTTGAGATGCTAGTCTGGGCAAAAGTGCTATTGCCAGGTGGATAATCGGCTCAAAACTATCGAAGAAATATATAACCATTTTCTCAACGTCATAGATTGTACCACCACATGGTCCCTCATTTGCTCCTAAACAATAGCATGGTCTGTACAAAATGATCGGTTTTTGTGAAATTATATACGGGGTTGCAACCAGTTGTACAATATTGCATTGCTGCGCGCTAGCTATTGGGTTACAGTGGTGCCAATTAATGAGAATAATGAGAGTATAAGGGGGGGGGGGCAAAATGCATGTTTAAAAATCTAGGGGAGATTTTGCTGTTTTTTATCTTTTAAGTTTTTTTTTCAGCTCAAAGCAAGAAGCAACATTAAAACTCAAAACGAACTGATATAATTCCATATGTAAAGGGGTTGCCCCCTTCTCAATATATTGCTCTTCACGCTTAGTTTTTAGCACTTTTTAGTAAGCTTCCTATTCTAATCAAACAGCTCTTGTGTTTCAGGAGTCGTTCTGAAAAAAGGGAACAAACAGTTGAACTTTAGCGTAAAGAACAAGGTATTGAGGAGGGGGCAATCCAAAATACTTTAATTTCTAATCTTTTTCCCGTCACTTCCACGGAAATTCAAACCCGCTGAAAAATTCCCCAAGATGATTCCCTCGGAACGTATCCACATGGAAAATTTAGTTGGCAAAGAGAAAGTAGGATAAGGAAAACATTCGTATTTGAATTCTGTCAAATCCCCCCAGTAAAAATTTTGGTACTTGTATGATATACCCCTTACCGCTTAAGTTGCTCATGCATTGATGCACTTTAAACCGGTTTCTTTCGCTAGTCTCTTTCAACTTGGCGTGAGAAAAGACAAAGAAAATTGACAGAATAGATGGGAAATACATATTTTAGGCTATATATTTGCACTTAAGGGGGTGGTGCGATTTTCATTAAAATTCTTTGACTATTAGGGTGTGTTTCATCCCTTTTTCAAAAATCAGGCAAATTTCTCTCAGTATCGTAACCTTTGATGGGTAACACTAAACTTAATAAACTTTATATGTTTGGAATTAGTATAGTAATTCCATTCTATTGGTATATTTATTGATGCCAAAATTCCATTTTTTAGAGTTTCAGTCCCCATTGAGCCGCGTTGTTCCTTACTTACGGTTTGTTAGTAGGAACTATTTGAAAATGCTAATAAGGTATATGTCAAATCTAGGAGGAATAACTTCCCCCTTTCCAACTGGTACCTTTATTGGAGTCGGGAGGTGGGTTACTGGTCTTTCTTGGAGGGAAGAGGTGTCCAAACCTCAGAAAGCTGATTTTACATGATTAAAAAAATCTTTTATATGCATTTTTAATTTTTTACTGATCAGACTATATTTCAGGGGAGGGGTTCAAACAGAATTATCTCCCTTGGATACGGCCATGTTCACAACGTTTATAGACAATTTTATGGATAAATAACGTTTTATTTGCCTTCTTTCGTTGACAGCACGCGGGAAGGGAGAGACGCAAGGATTCAAAATGATTCAAAATGATTCAAAATGAGTCAATTTTGTAGGCCAATTAAATTAAAGCTAACCTTTTACCACAAAATTATAGAAAAGTAATTTCAACTTTTCTCTTTGCTCATACAGAAAAGCAATTAAACAATTAATTGAATAATTTAGCAATATTAAACAAGTGTGGACATTTTCCCACCCGAATGATTGGGACAACCATATAAGAACCAGTAATGTGTCTTCTTTCTGAATTTGTTCCATTATTTATTTATTAATCCAGTGGATTTGACCCCTGGCAAATCAAAATTAATTCAATTCTTTGAATCACTTTGAAAAAACTTACTTCTAAAACACTTTGGAAGTCCAGTTATAGGAATTACTTTTCCGATTTATATGTAAACGTGAGTTGATAAATCAAACACATTTTCAAACAAAATACATTTTCAACAAACAAATGCACTTTCAACAAAACAACATAAAAATAAAGAAAATGAAGACAACACTAAAAACTGATAAGGATTTGGATGGAGATTAAAATTGTTTTCCAAATATTTGGCAAATTTGGCACGTCGTTTTGTATTTTTTCCTTAAAGAATGAGGGGTGTTGGTTTTGATGAAAAAAATTATCTTTGATTATCACATGTATTAAAACCGTTCAGAATTTTTAAACATAAATCGATCTATTTAATTATTTTAATTAAGAATACAGGTTTCATAGCCATTATAATACAATAAGCAACCAGACAACCATAAAATATATATTAGAGCTATTCTATCATAAAAATACATTATTTAAGTCAGGATTGATAGATTTATATAACTAATAAAACATTTATACATTTCATAGTAAGTAAGCTTAGTACTACCTATTGGTCAGGCAAAGCACAGTGCAATATCAAAACATGCGTCCATCAAGAAGGAAGTTACAAAACCCTCACGACCTTATATCATGGTTTAATCTGATCAAAGCCGCAAGAGCTTCACTTCCTTCTAACAAGCATCCGAATAGTCGACAAAAGCCATGCAGTTTGCGGCTTTGAAGATGAAACCATGATACCTAATACTGGTATCCCTAAGGGGAACCTAAATGCTGATCAAGCAAAGCACAGTGCAATATCAAAACATGCGTCCATCAAGAAGGAAGTTACAAAACCCTCACGACCTTATATCATGGTTTAATCTGATCAAAGCCGCAAGAGCTTCACTTCCTTCTAACAAGCAGCCGATGTGTCGACAAAAGCCATGCAGTTTGCGGCTTTGAAGATGAAACCATGATACCTAATACTGGTATCCCTAAGGGGAACCTAAATGCTGGTCAAGCAAAGCACAGTGCAATATCAAAACATGCGTCCATCAAGAAGGAAGTTACAAAACCCTCACGACCTTATATCATGGTTTAATCTGATCAAAGCCACAAGAGCTTCACTTCCTTCTAACAAGCAGCCGATGTGTCGACAAAAGCCATGCAGTTTGCGGCTTTGAAGATGAAACCATGATACCTAATACTGGTATCCCTAAGGGGAACCTAAATGCTGGTCAAGCAAAGCACAGTGCAATATCAAAACATGCGTCCATCAAGAAGGAAGTTACAAAACCCTCACGACCTTATATCATGGTTTAATCTGATCAAAGCCGCAAGAGCTTCACTTCCTTCTAACAAGCAGCCGATGTGTCGACAAAAGCCATGCAGTTTGCGGCTTTGAAGATGAAACCATGATACCTAATACTGGTATCCCTAAGGGGAACCTAAATGCTGGTCAAGCAAAGCACAGTGCAATATCAAAACATGCGTCCATCAAGAAGGAAGTTACAAAACCCTCACGATCTTATATCATGGTTTAATCTGATCAAAGCCGCAAGAGCTTCACTTCCTTCTAACAAGCATCCGAATAGTCGACAAAAGCCATGCAGTTTGCGGCTTTGAAGATGAAACCATGATACCTAATACTGGTATCCCTAAGGGGAACCTAAATGCTGATCAAGCAAAGCACAGTGCAATATCAAAACATGCGTCCATCAAGAAGGAAGTTACAAAACCCTCACGACCTTATATCATGGTTTAATCTGATCAAAGCCGCAAGAGCTTCACTTCCTTCTAACAAGCAGCCGATGTGTCGACAAAAGCCATGCAGTTTGCGGCTTTGAAGATGAAACCATGATACCTAATACTGGTATCCCTAAGGGGAACCTAAATGCTGGTCAAGCAAAGCACAGTGCAATATCAAAACATGCGTCCATCAAGAAGGAAGTTACAAAACCCTCACGACCTTATATCATGGTTTAATCTGATCAAAGCCGCAAGAGCTTCACTTCCTTCTAACAAGCAGCCGATGTGTCGACAAAAGCCATGCAGTTTGCGGCTTTGAAGATGAAACCATGATACCTAATACTGGTATCCCTAAGGGGAACCTAAATGCTGGTCAAGCAAAGCACAGTGCAATATCAAAACATGCGTCCATCAAGAAGGAAGTTACAAAACCCTCACGACCTTATATCATGGTTTAATCTGATCAAAGCCGCAAGAGCTTCACTTCCTTCTAACAAGCAGCCGATGTGTTGACAAAAGCCATGCATTTTGCGGCTTTGAAGATGAAACCATGATACCTGTGGATTCAAATCCGATCCTTGTTGCATTAAACTCCCTACTGTAAACCAAAACGCGTTTCCCATAGTAAAATCATTCTGCTTCATTACAACCGGAGTTTGATGTTTGCAGCTTGAGGGTGTGCGCCCATTCTGGTTTGAGTTTGAGAGGCATGGATGAACATCAACCCATTCAAAAGGCGAAAACCTGGCTATGAGCCACAATGTTAATGATACAAGCGTGTATGCAACAAGAATGGACATCCAAATTTCAATTGCGAGAGGGTTCATGAAGGAGAACAATTGTGGTGGTATTTTCCCAGGTACCTAAAATAAAAGTGGCGTGGGTAATGTAAGGAAAGCTCAAATACACTTATTTTAAAAAGGACCTTAGCAGCATTACCTGTGGTCCAAAACAGGCAAAAAAGCCTTTGAAAATTGTCGTGCCAACTCGTTGATAGTAAAGGAAGGAATGACACCAAAAATATTCTTGAGATTTATTCTAGGAAAAAATATCGCAGGCCAAAGATAGCCAGAGAAATTAGCTTGGCTAGCCCTCTTGAAAACAATCAATAATATTCTCAACGCACTTCTTAATACAAAATGTATTAAATACTAAACTTGCTCCGTGACAATAAAAAAACGGTAGGAGATACGAGTGTAAGCTAACAACATGGACCTCTTCTTTATTCCTATAAGTACGATTCAACGTTTAATGTTGTTTCTTTTGCATTTTAGAACTGTGGTACTACAAGACGACCATCTGACCCTTAAGATTGAAGCAGAACCCCCTAGGCTCAGCTCAAGACACACGGGTAGTCTAGCTCAAGACAATCTCTTCAGACTGGGTTGAAAAGCAGCCTTATGAAATTTCCAAAGAGTTTTGACCAACTTATGTCAAGTATCGTGAATAATTAGAAAAATGTTAAAAGACAGTTCCATGAGAAATGAGCCTAGTCGTGTTTTCAGGATCTATATTTAAGGTGTTTTCTAGAGGAGTCCGACAACAGTCGTTTTCAGGTTCTACGTGTTCTACCCAGCAAAACTTCAAAGTTATTCGTCCACGGATTCCAAGCATGTTTTGAGAAAAAAAAAGATTTTATTAAATGAAATAAAAGCAGAACCCGAAGTTTATAAACTTGTATGGCAGCCATCACCCTTTACAAAACCCTACATACACAATTACTACCAGCCATCCTTACCTTCCCTCTAAAAAAATATGACCAAATGATAAATAATAATAAAATAAACAAACAAATAAAAATATTTGCAATAAATTAAATTTTATTAAATTTCACGACCTAAATGGATACCAAAGACACACAATTGAAAATCATTCTTCTACTCTATCTCCTCATCGCCCTCCTACAAAAAAAATCACCATCACTCGAGAGAAAATTCGCTCAGCAGGGATTAAAGTTCTTATGTAGACAAACAGTGTCCTTTTACTTTACTGCGAAATTCATTTAGCTCATCAATTGTCGAAATGGCATGAGGTAATGGTTCCCACACCCGAGAGTCTTATGCAAAAAAAACAGATCGCTTTGTAATAACATGAGGTCGCCAAACTAGTGGCGATGCTCTAATCGAATAATTATGGAAATTAACACCACCTGTAAACATTTTCCTAAATCACTCAGGTAATAACGCGCTTGCATAATATCGGATATGGATCCTTCAAAATTAGAATGCGCCAGAATAGTATGTTTGATCACAGGCACTGAAACACCAGAACACAGATATTCAAAACAATAATCTGCACAGCCCGTGACCAACACTTTGTTGGATGTTGGGCAGTCTGGAAATAAGTCCTACGTTCAAACTGACAGGATGTTTTGTAATGCCTTTTATGTTGGGTATGCCCCAAACTAAAGTACCTATTAAAACTCAAGGTATAGCGGTAGTCTAGACCCGCTCTTAAAATAATTTGTTGACTACAATCGTTTTGTATGACGGTCCCAAAGGCCATTTATTTTTGGGAAAAGGGACACTCTTACTTTGATTACATGCTCGAAATCTAATTGAAGCGATATTTGGCAAGAAATCAAGCAATCTTCTTTTATTTAGACAAGGAAAAGTAGAATTCTTCTCTATGAAAAACATTCCAACAGCAAAAGATCTTTTTTCTCTAGCATTTATTTTTACTGAGAGTACTTTTTCATAAGCTCACTACATATTTCTATTTCACTTCTATTTCATTTTCTATTTCTATAGAAAATTTTTTCTATTTTCTATTTTCTATTTTCATATTTTCTATTTTCTCATTTTCTATTTTCATATTTCTATTTCATATTTCACTACATATTTCATAAGCTCACTACATATTTCTATTTCACTTCTATTTCATTTTCTATTTCTATAGAAAATTTTTTCTATTTTCTATTTTCATATTTTCTATTTTCTCATTTTCTATTTTCATATTTCTATTTCTATTTCATATTTCACTACATATTTCATAAGCTCACTACATATTTCTATTTCACTTCTATTTCATTTTCTATTTCTATAGAAAATTTTTTCTATTTTCTATTTTCATATTTTCTATTTTCTCATTTTCTATTTTCATATTTCTATTTCTATTTCATATTTCACTACATATTTCATAAGCTCACTACATATTTCTATTTCACTTCTATTTCATTTTCTATTTCTATAGAAAATTTTTTCTATTTTCTATTTTCTATTTTCATATTTTCTATTTTCTCATTTTCTATTTTCATATTTCTATTTCTATTTCATATTTCACTACATATTTCATAAGCTTCACTACATATTTCAAATGTAAATAACTTGATTATATATGGAAATATATCACACTACAACTTTTATGTAACAAACTTTCAACGATTAGCCTTGAGCTTGAAGAAGTTTATGATTGCTGGATATTTTCCCCTATCAATGTATTACTAATAGTTATTTACTAAATTAAATAAATAGTATACCAAAACTAAAAAGACAGATTAAATCCCACAATCACTCATTTCCCAATCACTGCTAAAACGGAATATAAATCTATTTTGAACCAATGACTGAAATGCTTTTTCTATCCTTAGCATATAATAGTTTCAAGGATTACTTCCCATGAAATTATTAATTTCCACATAATTCACCTTTTTTACTGTTTTGGTAAATTATCTCTCCCTTCCCCAGTTTAATTATTTAGTAGGCCTCTTATTCAGTAATTTTTTTTTGGTTGGCAGTACTTCTGAAATATATTTTGTTTTATTTCTGCACATTTCAAAATCGGCATCACATAACCTCTTCTCCCACCAGCATCATTTTCGTTATTATAATTTAGATTTTGTCTGTTTTTTTCATGACA
This sequence comes from Artemia franciscana, assembly GCF_032884065.1. Lineage (NCBI taxonomy): Eukaryota > Metazoa > Arthropoda > Branchiopoda > Anostraca > Artemiidae > Artemia > Artemia franciscana. The sequence goes on from NC_088864.1 coordinate 5,600,060, forward strand.
AGACACATTCGTAAGAAATTCTGACAATTTCGTGGCCTTGATTAGGCCAAAGTAGTCAAGGAGCAAGATTTATTCTTTTTGTCTTTATTGACATAAATTGGGTTTTATTACATTCAAAGTTTGTTGCTTTGTCACATTTATTTTTGCTTCATCATTTGTTGCACCATATCACTTCATCATATCATCATATGTTTCATCATATCATCATCATTTGTTGTCGTATTTATTATTGCATCATATTTGTTGCTTTATCATATAATCAAATTTAAATCGAAATGAGTAATGTTTTTACAGAGTAAAATTCAGTATACTATAACAAACATGAATGAATCTTATGATAGTAAACCCTGCTCTCAGCTTTAACATTGAATGCCTGCTCTCAGCAGGCATTCAAAAATAAATGTAGAAATTGGGGCAATTTTTAGAGCTCAGGTAGTCAAATAATGTATATTAGAACGACCAATTCAAAGCCAATAATCCCCCTAAACCATGGATTCTGTTGCAGTTAAGACTAATAAATGATATTTTTTCGACGAGAAAATTCAGCTGGGATCAAGGAATAAAAGTATAGATTCAGAAGACATTCTTCACAGCTTGATTAATTCAATGATTTTTTTTTAATTAGAGCTAATGATCATCTCAAATATGTTGTTTTATTATAGATATTTGGATGACAATAATTCGTGAGCTTTAAACTTTTATTAGATTTGCTTTGTTTCTTTTTTTATTTCCAATCTTATTTTTTCGGCGATTCCTGGACCAAATAGGCTGTGATAATTAAAAGGGCGACATACACCATTTTTATAACTTCTCAGTAAAGCTCAAAATCTGAAAAAATTTTGTCGGCTAGGTCGCTCTGAAGGATGGGGCTAATGGAGATAAAGGGAATATATTCTAAACCAACTTTTTATACTCTTTTCAGGGGTACAAAAATACATTCCAGTATTCAGAGGGAGTTCAAAATTATTCCACTTAAGGCGTATGTCTCCCTTTTCCTTGACAATAAAGGAGACAAATGCCAGGTCCCTACGTTAAATCCTCTTCTGTCATTTTGAATTACAGCAAGACCTGATAAAGAGACTCACGCCATTTAGTGGCGTGTTTCTCTTTTCATCTTCATAACGGTACGAGGTAGACCAATTCTGAGTGAATCATTCGATTTCTCGTGTTGAGTTTACCCAAGACGCAAACATAACTCATTTTCGACCAAAATGGCATTTGTCGCCCTTTTATTTATTACAGTCGAAATAAATTAAGCTATTTAAGGAGATATCTTGAGTAGTCTCCAGGACAGGCAATATTTAGATGTCATTCACGTCGTCTGCTTGAACTTTTTTTTTCAAATGTCTAAGGGTATTCTTGGCCACACAAAATATGGGTGATTTCAGTTTATTCTTACTAATTGTTGTAAGAAAAAGATCTACCAATGCTGAGCATAAATTAGCCTCTTTTCAAACAGTTCGTGGTAACGAACTGTAGTAAAGAGCGAAGTTTTTACTTTACTTTGCAATCTTCCGTCGGAAACGATTTTCCCACGTATTCCTATATCATAAATTTTCTTGTCTTCTGTACAAGACCTTTTCTCTTTCCCTAGCATAAAAAAATATAAAAGTCTCGTGTCTAAGCAGCTGTTGGTAATATGTATCCTCACCTCCCTCCCCTAGATTGTTTAGATTTTTAAATAGAAGAAAAATGTCTGGAAAATCGTGACTACAAAGTGACACGTTTGTTTGCAACTGTGACTGAGGCACTGCAACTGGCAACTGACACTTGCCAGTGCAACTGCGTCACTGTGTACCGTCCTCCTTCTCTGCTTAAAGGATATCACGTAGTGACAGGATGATGAATATTTATCTCGGTTTTGACACTGATTCATATTCCACCCCTTTGTTTTGGTATGATTCATGTTTTTGATTTATGGTAATATATTTGGTTTTTAAGAGCTATAAAATTATGCACATGGAATAAAAATAATTCATGCTAATTAAACTTTAAATTTCAAAATTTGCTTTTAAATTTATTTTAACGTTTAAATGTTTTCTCAAATAAAAAAAGAATGAATGCAGTATCACAAGGTTAACGAGATAATTTTACATTTTATTTATTTATTGATTTTAAAATTTTAAAACGCCCCAAGAAATAAGAAGATTTGAATTTTGACTAAATTGATTGCAGTTGTCAACATTAACATTTTTCTATATACTAGTTCTTGCTTTTGTTAAGTTTTATTGAGATCTGACAATTCCTTTTGATAGATGTGTAAATGATAGCGTTTCAGAAACAACCATCCCCACCCACTTCGAGATAAACTTTCCAGAACTATTTCAAAGAAATCTAGAAGAGATGCAGAACCAACGATAATTTCACATTACATCAGCTTAACATTATAGGGTCCCTAAGAAGTTTATTCTTGGAGCTAGGACAGAGATTCTTAATATATACTATGTAACTGGCTAGGAAAAGAAAAGTATTATTTTTTTTACAGAAAAATTCATGTATTTCAATCAAGAGAATTCACTGCAAACTCTAATCAAGCTTTTTTTGTTTACTCCGTGATCACCATACCAGAAAAATTCTCAATTTTTCGTATTCACCCATTTCTAAGCTACAGAGCATTCATCACTAAAATAAAAAACCAGTCAATTTCAATATGTCAATTCTATGACACCCAATTCCATTCAATTTGATTTGCGAGGGCATGGTACACATTGAGCTTGTTTTTACAAGAGAAAGAAATCATCTTCCTGAGAAGTGCAAATTGTTATAATTTTTATAATCTTGAATTGTTACATTCCTGCATGTACACAGATTTATTTTAATTTCAGGGGAAGAGGGGGGGGGATAATGAAAACAAATTTCGGTAGATAGTGTCACTAAAAAGTACCCAAAAAGTCAAACAAGTGCAGAATTTAAGGGGCCCACTCTGGGGAGTTCCCCCACTGTGTACGTCCCGGGCTCCATCACAAAATAGAAATAAATTACTAATAATGTGAGAAAGTTAGATAATCTTTGCTGAGACTAGCGGGGGTTTCAATTCTTACGTTCATTTAAATTTAATAGGAATTTGAAATAAAATTTCTTTTTCGTCAACAACAAAAATTGATAGGAGAGTCGTTTTAAGAATGGCAAAAAATTTCATGATTCTGATTATAATTCTGATTCTTGAAAAATTTTTGTTTGAACCATCCCACCAGTAATGTCCATTAGTCTAAAACTTATTAGCCTTTGAGTTTTTCCATCTTATGTTTCTCAGAAGGAGGAGTGAGAGGTCCATCTGTATTTTCATGCTCTACTATGATTTTTGTTTTAGCTTTACAATCCGTCCATTAATTACTCACTGAGGAATTGATAAGTACATGAGTATAGGAACCTCATAGTACTTAATCAACCTCATTCATCAAAAATAAAAAACTTGGTTAAAAAGGTTCTAGTATTATTGGCAAAATGAAATGGTTTACTTAATATTTTAATTATCAAAGAACATGTTTCTTTAACCTAATCTTTTCAGCTCAGTAAAGTAAACAAGCAGGAATTGACAAGCCAAGGGATGGCAATTGGGGAGAACCACACAACTCAAGATTTTTTTTTACCCCCTCTTGTATTTAGAAAGCTACTTTTTTACGTTTTCATTGAAGAACACCTTTTTGGCATTTAAACAAAACAATAAAATCGCCTTCCTAGATTGAAAAAAATCCTCCATCTCCACATTTTTTGCTCCCGTGGAAATACCTCGTAAGGCAACCACATTTAGCCATACCAAACCTTCCCTCATATATTAAAGGATCCAATTATCAAATTAAAAGCCATATCTTAGGTGGGTATGTTAGATAAAATTTGATGGAAATGTTTATCAAAAAGTGGAGATTTCCTAATATACCTCATTTGAAATTAGGAGGGCAGTTTATAATCCCATAATATATTTACATCGTAGATCTATTTCCCGATCTCGTATTTTTCCTTCAGAATTGAGTCCACATCATAAAGATAATAGTACAATGAAATATGTAAACCTTTCGGTTTTTACTTCCACTGTTTATGTCAAACGGCTGGAAAATACACCCCTGTGAATTTCCACTTTGCGAGGAATGAGTCGGTTATATATTTGCCAAGAGCTTGCCCTTAGAAGTTATATACAATCCAGACAAAATGATGGAGGGTTCTAACGAAGAGAGGAAGGTGTGGTTAATGAAGTGGTAACGGGAAGGGATAGATGCCAACTTTTCTAAGACATTCGTTTACTGAGATGCCTTTGTTTTATCTCCCAAAGACTTGTTTGATTTAGTGGCAAGCTCAGATAGTATGAATATGAAAAAGTAGTCGCATAGCTCCTAAGAACAGTGGACTGACCTGTAAAAAACGTTCGTGTTGCCTGTTTTTTTCATGCAGGAAAAAGGAGGACTGGTACGAAAAAATGATGGATGATGATTCATCGGAACCTGAGTTAAAAAAAATTAGATTTTTAAGAAACAGAGTTACAAAAAATTCCATGATACTTAAAATGATTCTGCTGTCAACTTTTTTCTACTGAAACCCTGCTCTCAAAAATAAAATCCAGCAGAAAAATCTTTCGGTCTGTTCCTTTCAGCATAGATCAGAGTTAAACAATAAAACTAAAAGCCATGCGTTTTCAATACAGACATGGCTGTTTATCGCTCATGAACTACTGTTGAGCCTCTAAGATATTTGAGTTTTCCCAATAATAAGCCAATTTGAAAGCAGAAAAATAATTAATATCTCTACTTCTATACAACAGAAAAGAAAAGACAAAACCAAAGTTTCACTTCCGTATTACTAAGAATGCAACGCATTTTGTACTGAAACTTACTATATTCGGCAATTCGGCAAAAAAGGAGAAAAACCCAGAAAATATATTTTCAATGATCTCTACTTGAATAGTACTTGAGTACTTGAATAGTACTTGAATATATTAGTTGAATATATTAAAAGTACTAAAATTGTACTAAAAAAACAAAAAACAAAAAACAATGAACTCGAATCGAAGCCAGTTATAGTTTCATGTGTATAATGAGTGACTAGCATCATGTAGCAGTATAACCACGATTTTGTCTGAAATATGAAATACTGCTCATTCAACTCCACAAAACCTGCGTTGGTGATAATATCCATTGACTACCAGTAGCCTACAACTATATAATTTTAAGTAAAATCATGTTTTCAAGAGGGATAGAGGTCTTTCAATGAAAAAAAATCTGCGGACATTCAGGTGTCTTCCTTTCCTTTAGATGGTTATTTTTAAGCCACACCAAAGAGTAAGGGAAAATTTTAGGCCCATTCACAATTAGATTCACTAGCGTTAATTTGAGCCAATCAGAATTTTCACCGAATTTTCTAGTTGGCTGAAAAGTCCTACGAAAAATTACCATTAACTTATTGTCGGTATGAGTAAAATTACCATTGAGTATGGGGCAATAAAATTTTCCATTCTCTTTTAGATACACCACAAGCTAGTGTGCCGTAAAATATATCAGAAAGGATATTTATTTTCCGTATGAATTAGTTTAAGATCAAAACCAATTAAATCAAAGAAGTTATATTATAGTCTTTTTATACCTAGATACTTGGAATTTATTCTCTATGTTCCTTTGATTTTTTAAAGAGCCCTATTCAGTCAAGAGCCATAAAGCGGATTAGCGAATGAATAAATTTTTGGAGAGAAATAGCAATCTCTTGGGAAAAAAGCTTATTTTTGTCCATCAGTTCAAGAAATTTGCTTGAGGCTGAATTTTTTTATTTTGTGTGAATTCTTAGCCGAAAACAAAGAACCTTTAAACCAAAGTACAGAGCAGAAATTTTGTCTTTCAAATTTCAAACTTTGCTGGGATAAATACAAAATCCCGTTAATATGCGTTATATGATTCAGTTTAAAATACGTACAAAAACGCTAAGCCTTTTGTAGGTTCACACGAAGCTTGAAAAGTAACTTTTTTAATAAAATTAAACTTCTGGCTGGATCTCGTCTAATGTTTTATCATAACATAGTAGCTTGATCTCTGCTTGGCAGTACGATGCCCGAGACTTGACCCCATCTGCCGCAAAGGTTGAGCAAAAGGCTTGCTACCTATCCTTGTAAGTAAGACTTTTTGCGCTTTTGGATACGAATCCTTTATCCTATCTTCTGTAACATTTACCCTCTCGTCGCAGACAGAAAACGTTTAAACTAGGTTATTAGAGATCTGTTTAGGTACCAACTAAGATTATATTACCGCAACCAGGGACTTTCCCAGGGGGACGGCCTGAGGGTTTACCACCCCTTTAAACTTCCAATTTTTTATTCTTCTGGGTACTTTCTATTTAAATCAAAAAAGTGTTTTTTTTTTATCTTATTAGACCCTTTTAGTTTGCAAGGACAGAATGCTAGTCGTGACGGTTTTCGTTGGATAAGTTAAAAAAAAAAAAAAAAAACAACGAAAAACATTGCCTTATTTCTCTGAACTTGTTGTTTAAGTAATGGTATTGTGTTGACGAAAAATTTAGAATCCAATGGCTGAATTCTCTGACTCTTAAGCTTAAATACTATTTTTGAAAAAAAGGTTACGTGTTAAATTTTGCTTTTGAAAAGAAAACATTGGTAAATGATTTTGGAATAGAACAATTTTGCTGCATTTTTTACTATTTTTAACATAAAAATGATTCAAATTCTAGCTAATTTCAGAATCCTTGCTTTTAATACTATTTTAAGAACAGGGTAATCAAGAAGTTTGATTTTACTTTATTTCTTTGACCTATTCGCTGATATTGTGATGATAGTAGGAAAATACGCAGGGGGAGGGCTCATCAATCCATCCCTCGACCAAAAGTTGTCCCGAAGTTTTGCCTTTGCCCACCCACAAACAAATTAGTGCATACATGCTTGGATGATAGTCATACAAAAAAAGATACCCTCCCCTTTTCTGACCTTTTGTCGTCTTTTCCGACTCTGAAGATGAATCATCATTTTCTAAGCAACCATTGCAGTAATTATACCATATGTTAATAATCAAGCAGTTGCTTCTCTCAAACCCACAGCATTTCTATAACTCACTTATTTCCCACTGAATTTTTAAGTCACATTAATAGCACCTCTTTGGAAACACATGGTTAATAGCACCTCTTTTGGAAGAATTTCGAACAGCGTCTGTTTGAAGCAAACACTATTTTCTGACAATCTATTCTAATTCATATATAGAATTGCTTGAAGCCTTAGAACTGAGCCCCTGCGAGTACTGGAGATCTTAAATTGGCAATACCAAAATTTAGTGAAAATCTTATTTGACATAAGAAAAGGGTATCTTTTCAAGCTTCGTTTGTCCCTGCATTAAGGCTTTTTTGAACAGGGTTCATTTAAGCGTACACACGGCAACCCAGGGGGCACACAATCACGACGTGTACCTTTGGATTAAGTCCTGAACCTTGTCTAAGAAAAGTTCCAGTAATGAACCAGAAACTATTTGAGACTGAAAACTGATTAACAACAAAATCAGTTTTTAAGCACGGATGTGGAGCTTGCCATTCATAAGGTGAGAATCGTGCCATTACAAATAGTGTGAATGATACTAAGACAAACGCAGCTAGAACGTACAACCAAATTTCAATCGCCAAAGGGTTCATGAACGAAAAAAGTCGTGTCGGCTGGCTTGAGGGAATCTGGAAAATGAATAACATAAAATAAGGTTTAAACTGTGCTAATAAATAGTCCGACAATCAATACATTCTTTAGCATCATCATACCCATTTTATTAGGATCAACTATAAAGTGCAAAATCCTTCTTATTTGAAAAGCCTATGTTCCATTTCCATATTATTTTGAGTGCGACGCATGTTTCTCTAAGAGTTGTGACACACGTATTAATCGAGCATTTACTCTTTATGTACATTGGTGTGAGTCTTACTGTGAGTCTTTTGCCAGTTGATCCGATATTTTGATGTTTGTTTTTCACCAGTAAAGTTCTTATTAGTAATTTTATTGAATTTGAATAATATTTATTTGAATAACAAGAAAGCACTTCATTCATATAAGTAGTGTCTTCCGCAAATAAATTAAATACGCATGCAAAATATTGCCAAATACATTATATGTGTCATGCATCATCGCGTCGGATTTTAGTGAAGCTGTATACTGTGTAGTTCGAAATAAATAAAAAACTGGAGGGTGATAGAAATAAAGTATGAAATTTGCTCTCTTCTCTTTTGCTTCTCTAGTAAAGCTGTCTGGTACTGCGTTTATAAATACTACATGTACTCTTTTTCTCTTTTCTATCCAAATTGCTCGTTGTTGTCTAGATAAATAATCAAATGTGTATTTTTCTTTGTCTAAAACACAGGACGTTTTTGTAAAGAATAATTTCGAATTTTTTTTTATGCTCTTAAAAATAATATATTCGTAAATAAGAAATTGTTTGCACCACTAAATTCATTAAAGAGAAATAGGTAAAAAAACCACAGTTTTCCATAAAGTTTACCAAAATTCAAGTTAACAAAATTCAGCAACAATCTTTTCTAAGAATGTCCAAATAAATAGCTTAAACTGATAATTTGAATTTTGAGCACTTCCTTTTCTCAGTTCTGTAATAATATTGATGGATGAATTCACCTAAAAGTACAGATCAAATGATTTTTTGGAATTCATCGGGAAATTTGTGTAAAAAAAATATTATGAATTTAACCTTAAAACAAAGCAATCAAACGGAGAAAATAAAGTGGGAGTATTTCCCTCTAGATAAGTGCAAACAATATAATCTAGTAATTCCCCTTCTTCCTCCCTTATCCTCTTAATCACTTATAAGAAAGTCCGTAATATCCCCATAAATTTTAAAATCTATGTGTGACTATGTTTTGATTGAATGGTCGATGAAGTAGATGAACTAATCTTATCAGGCAGGCTATTGTTCTTCTTAGACAGCAATATAAAAGGTGACAGTAATAAAAAAAATAAAATAAAAATGAATTAATAAGCAATAAGTAAAATAAGTAAGAAGTGTCAAATAATAATAATATTGCTTACAATAAAATTATAAGTAATAAATAAATAAGTATCAAGTGTATAATAAAAAAGTAATAAGTAATAAACTGATAGAGGTGACAGTAATACAAAAAGGCAGTATACATGCATTGTATACAGCCAAATAGAATGATGGGAAGATTGTGTATAGGTTGAGATAGGAATGAAAAAATAAAGCTTAACTTTTGTCCACCAGTTCTTGTCTGTAATAAGAAGAGAGAAATAATTAAGTGAGAAAAAAAAGAAGAAAAAAAATTAGACCCTGATCCAAATTCTAATATACTTCAGAATATAAATAATTGGTGTCTGTGCTTTTCCTTTGTTTCCTGTACAAATCAAAAAAAAAATTGCACATTACGTCATTCACTTTTTGAGTGTTTCATTCAGTTTCTTTTGTATGCATATGTTATTCTTGTTTCTACCTTTCTATCCACATTTTGTTGTCTGATAGGTCCAAGAATTGGTGCACATACTCGGACCAACTGCCAGCCACATTTAAAAAGATAAATACGACAGAATCTATCGAAAAGGGCCAAGTTAATAAGCGTTGACTTTAACTGGGTACTGCTTCTCACTGGCTAAGAAAGCTTAGTGTCTCAGCTTTCTGGAAATATGTTTGCTAATTTCGTATATGTGGTTGAAAATAATTTTTTGCAAGTTAGTTTTTAATAAAAAATAGGTTTTTTTAAGTTTATGATGGCAATTTAAGTATTAATATTATTATTTATTGAAAACCCGTATTTATGCAAACAGAAAATGACAGAGTACAAAAAAAAGCAAAGATCATCACACAGCTATGATAACGTAACTATTGTTGAAGAAGTCGTTTCCAAGCATGATTTGAAATCTTTCGTTTGTGTTTTTTCATAAGTTGAGCAACGGCTATGGTAGGATATGCTATATAAAGACTATTGGTCAGCTTTGAACTACGTGTCCGCATTGAATATCTCAGTAGATAATTTTGTAGAAGGGAAGAAAGTGGAGCGCATTTTCAATTTATTAGTATTTGCAAGAAACTTCCAGAAGGTGGCAATATCTTCATCATATAAGGGCGATTGAAACGAAGCTTAGCAGATACTATGGAAGCATATGAAGCTTATATGCGACGTTTGATGCCTTCTTTTAAGAGACGACGAGTGTGAGAAATTGTGTTTCTGATGGGAATACCAAAATAAACGACCTGGTCAGACGGACAGATCTCTGAATTTCCACGAGCAATTTCATCAGTGTGTGAGCATTTCCAGTTAAAAAGTACTACGCTTTTCAGCATTCAGTTCAAGACCAAATTTCAAGTATTTTCCAGTTTTTGGGATGTTTCAGAAATTTTATCCAAAGTTCGACTGATGTTGAAAATGTCATCAGTGTAAGTGACTAAGGAGATATTGAGGCGATAAATTACGCAAAACATCTCACAATGATCCTGAACTTTAAAAGCAAAATAATTGAAATAATAAGGTGAGGCAATGGAACTTTGCCTGGTTCCTCTCGTAACTGGTACAGTTCTATTCAGTAACCTTGCTATTTCATCTTGCTTTAAAGGAGTTTTAAGTTGGACTCGTAGCTAAGCATCCATATTCTTTTGAAAGTTGATGCTAACCGAATTTACTCCTCTTTCATCAGTCTTTACAAGTATAAGGGGTAGATCAGAGAGTCAAAGGCGTGTTGAACACATGACTCGCCAAGGCGAGTGAACAGCCTGTTCAAGAAGCATCTAGCAGAGCATTAGCAACAACTTCAAGGACGTTTGCACATCCAATGCCACGTTGAAAGCCAAATTGATGCAGAGGCATGTAAAATTATTCTTCAAGTTCTTTTATGAACAATAGTTTATAAGGCTTGTATAAACTAGTTGATGCGGTTACAAGTCTGAAAGATGTACATTGATCGGAGGTTTTTCTTTTTTTCGGAATAGAAGAAAGGTCTCCCGCGCATAGAAGGTTGATGGAACCAAACCTTGTGTAAAAATCATCTCCAGTGGTAACATGAAATGTTCTAAAAGTGCGGGACCACCATTTTTGATATGTAGAGTGTGAATTCCGTCTGTACCTCGTGACAGTTGTGGATTAAGGCGCATAATAGCATCGGCCATAGATTTTACGGATACTGTGTAATTAGAATCAGGGATTGCCTGCAAAAATTGGCCAAGCTCTTCAACATATTTGAGCTCAAATAGAATATCTGGTGGAGAGAATTTAGACTCATAGACAGAATACCACTCATATAGATGAGCATAACCAGCGGAAAGGGAAGTATTGGGCACCTTGGATGGAGCGTCGACGAAAGGAAACGAGGGCCATCTTCAATTTTTTGTACACTCTGCTCTGTGATTCGCTTGCAACGGTTCTGAAGAACCTTGGCAAACTTCTTTTCTGTTGCGATGTGAAAGGAATTAAATGGACCGGATCGTGATCAGTTGCAATCAATCGATAGATATTGCCAAAACTTTGCTGAATCACAAGATAGGGAGATAGTTTGAGTTTCATGCCACTTAGGAACAGTTCCTAGACAGCACGAGATCCTGCATATTGTAAAGTGTGGCATATACCTGCACAGTAAATATCGATGAGAATACGTTTCTCCTTGGTGGGCAGCGGTGACTGCTTGATTAGCAGGACAAATGATATCTTAATCTTGGGAAAGATTGTAGAAACACTATTCCAAAGAAATTAACAGTTAATTAATGCCCATTTACACATATACGATGGATTTGGTGTTTTTGGGTTACTAGTGGGTATCTGAGAAGTTTTATTTGACAAGAAAGAAAACGGCACAGACAGGTGATCAGGTATTAAATAGTAACAACGGACCTGCGATTGGGAGACATCTAAGGAGGGAGAAGCGACAACATGCTCTATGTTGGACGTGGACGAGAAACTACGAATGTTTGGAAAATCTTGATCTTTGTGAATAACCTCAAAGTGATTATTAAACATTACACCAACCAGTGAAGAGCGGGCAGATGGAAAAGTTAGGTTATAGCTAAAATTTCGAACAATTGGACATGCAGAATTACTTGAAATACTGCTCGAAACGCTTCTACATAAATTTTCAGAGAAAAGAGCGAAAAGGCACTCAGACGTATCATTACGGCATTCAGTCGACAAACAAAGGTTATAGATAAACACATTATAAACTTTAACAACAAGAAAGTAATCATAGGATTCTATAAGCAGCGAACGTAAAACGTTCCTAGTTCTCGTTGTCTCTCGTTGATACCAAATTTCACACAATGGGTTCGATCCCCTTAAAAACAGTTTTGGAAGACAAGCTGCCTTGACATCAATAGAAAGAGCTCAAGAGTACCCTCAGGGATACCCCGAACCCTGAGAAAAAAAGAAATTGGAAAATTCCTTTGGAAAGAGGAAAACAATAAAAAACCTCAGTTAAATCCTGGTAAAAACAAAACTCCAGTAGTACCTTTGGATATTTCTGGGAGGAATCTTGAAAAAGTATGTACTGAAAAATTACGGCCGTCAACTAGGCAAAGCCTCAAATCCAAGCTTCTGATAAATGAGCATTAACTACATCGAAATATATACTAAATATTTGCCTAAGAAAGCAGTTAATGAACTTTTTTGTTAAGGAGTTAATTCAATAGCGCCCGACATTAACCTTGGATGTTCTCACTCAGTGAGCTCTATACATTTATAAATATTGGTTAATAAGTATATATATATATATATATATATATATATATATATATATATATATATATATATATATATATATATATATATATATATATATATATATATATATATATATATATATATATATATATATATATATATATATATATATATATATATATATATATATATATATACATATATATATACATATAATTATTTCATTTTATATACATTATATATACATTAATATATGTACATTATAATTATACATATAATAATTTATAATTATTTATGAGCATTAACTACATCGAAATATATACTAAATATTTGCCTTAGAAAGCAGTTAATGAACTTTTTTGTTAAGGAGTTAATTCAATAGCGCCCGACATACATATAATTATTTCAACTTTGTTATAATCTTTTTTTTACCATGCCAAAGCAAACGACTTTGGGGATAAAATCTTAAGAAAGTCTCCCCTAAATTTCCCCTCTGCAGCAGTGTTGTCCCCCCACGTGAGTAGATAACTTCAGTTTGTAAATAAACCGTTTGCAAATATTATTATATTGAATTCTCTGTAATTTCATTACTTTCAAAGTATTTGACTATTTGCCAGAAGTTAACCAATAGGGATGAATTCTCCATATACTTTTTTTCAAACTAAAATCTTTTGTTACACTAAAAAAACAAATTTATTCTGAAACTGCCAATAAAGCTTTCACTAATCCTGTCTTTTGACAGCATTTAAGTGGACGAGATAAAATCTTTCCCTCGTTTGTTTTTAAAAGACTGTGACGGGAAGTTAAGATTCTAATTTCCCAAGGACCTTGGAGAAAATATCCCCAAAAGGGTGGTGATAAACAAGAGCAGCATAGTAGAATAGCTTATCAATGCTTGAATTTACAATTTAATTTAGTTACAGTTGGTTTATTATAAACACTATTAAAGAAAAAGAATTTCATGGAAAGTTAAGCACAACTTTGGAACAATGAGATGTAAAATCAATCTAAAATAAGCCAAATAATTATGAGTTATCGGGCCTAGAGATGGTTCTATTTGGCCATCCATTTGGGGCCAGGTGGCCCCCGATTGAGATGAATAGAAGTCATAAAGGAAGATTTAAGGGAAATGGAACTTTTAGGATGGGTAAAGAGTGAAGCTTTGGTGACGGCTGTGTTGACCTCAGTCAGCCTTGTGCCTTAGTGAGTTGTGATTGTTAGTAGTAGTAGCAATATGAGCAGTAGTAGTAGTAGTAGTAGTAATAGTAGTTAAAGGAATCAGAATTTCAATAGACAGAAATTCGGGCAGAATTGCCACACCTTTATCGTCTAAAAAGGCTAAATTTTTCATTTCCCTTTTAATGAAAACTGAATTGCTGGCTTGAACTGTATTTTCTTCGATCACCCCCCGCCAATGGAAAGCTGAAGTGTCATTTGTACTTGGTTGAAAACTAAAATAATATCTTAAGTCGAAAGTTTAATTTGGCCGATAAAAGGAAGAAATTATTAATGATAATTTACTGCATGTTTTAATAACAAAATAAATAGATTTTTATACAAATAATTACATGAAAAAAGTATTTCTGGAGGTATGAGGCTTATTTCATTTATTTAATGCAGCAAAAACAAATAATAGAAAAATGAATACCAAATATTATTTAGTATAAAAAAGTGTATAAGCCTAACATATAGACCATAACGCATATGTTTTCATCGTATAGACCACCATCTACTACCATAAGCAGTGCAATACCCCCCAACCTCCTCTTTTCCCCAAATGCATCCGATCAAAATTTTTAGATAGCCATTTTGCACAAAATGGCTATCCAGTCCAGAGATCATACAACAGTGCATTCGTGGTTGACACAAAATCCCAAAGCCTGAGGGCAGTGGTTTAAAGCCATGCCCCGGGTGCATATAATGATCTATGAAATGGGTGGTCGTATATACCTCGGAGGAGGCTCGTTTGATTGGATATAGAGGTTTCTAGTTCCCTTTTTGAGAGTCAAATGTGATCAGAGCAGCTAGGCTCCCTCCCCCTAACACTCTCTTTTCCAAAAATGCATCCGATCGAAATTTTGAGATGGTAATTACGTTCAAAATAGTCCAAAGATCATATAACGATACTTCCAAGGCTGACATGCCCCCCCCCCAGAGCCCAGGGGCAATGGTTGTAATGTCAAATAATAGTCTTAAGTTATGCTTCAGGGGCATTTACGGTTATTACTGCTACTAAACTACTCCAATAACCTCAATTGCAACTAGTTGTAAGGCTAAGGCTAAGATGAAAATTTCAGGAAGTATATCATATCAACAGGTTATCAAAATGGTCGAAAAGGTAATATGTTGAGTCTTCCAGGACTTTGTGAGGGAGATATTCAACTTACATAAATGCAAAATATCAATACTACTGCTACTACTAGTACTAGTGCTATTACTGTTAACACTACGACTAGAACTACTAGCACTAACACTAATCTAGTGTGACTACTATTCTAGTGTGTTTATTAGTACTATTAGTACTAATAGTACTAATTAGTACTACTAATCTAGTGTGACTACTAGTAATCTAGTGTGACACGCCTAAGGGCGTGAAGGTGAAATTTTCAGGGAATTTTACGGGAGGAAGGTGAAATGAAACCCATCATGCCGCGTATCTGCAGGTTGTCAAAAGGGCGAATCAGCAGCTTCTTAGGGATGGATTGGTGTGTGAAGTTGGAACTTACAGTGCTTGTTGCGGGGCATGTTGAACAAACGACAATATTTACAAAAGACAAAAAGACAATATTTACATCCTAATGCTACAGATTCTACTCATACTACTACTGCTACTACTACTACTGCTACTAATATTACTACTGCGACTACCCCTACTGCTATTAAAGTTGTCAAGAGGATGTGTCAACCATACTTCAGGAACGGTTTATGGTATTAAGTTAGAAACTTTCAGCGTGTGTTGAGGGGGATGTTGAAGAAAACCAAAGTATGATGCGCATGCTGCTACTAATGCTACTATTGCTAGTACAACTATTGCTACTATGCAAGCTAAAAGTACTTAGGTGAAGCTTTCAAGAAATAGTTAGGCGGATGTTGAACAGAATCAAAATGACCTAAGTGTATGTAAATTATCAAAAAGATGCCAAAGCAATGTCTCAAGAACGGCTTACATTAATTCCTCTTAGTAGTAAAAGTGATTGTAGGGCACGTAGCCCTCCTCCCAAATCCATTAATTTTCCAAACACATATAACCAAAATTTTGAGATAACCTTTTTGTTCAGCATAGTTGGACTGTTCAGTAACAATGTTTCTAGGAACACTGGGTATGTCAACTCCCCCCACAGTTATACAATTTGTCCAATTTACTCTAAAACCAAATACCTACTTTAAAACTAAATCCAAAGGCACTGTGTGTATGCTGGTTGCGAATAAGACATCTCAGCAATACCCCAAGAACGACTGAGTGTATTAAGTTGACTCTTAGGGCTGTTACTATTACTACTTTGCTGTTACAATTTAATTAAACTAATACTAACTGAGCAGAAAACTGAGCAGAAATGAAGTTTTATAATATACCAAGCGTAAAACTACCACAAATCAGCATCAATATTTAAATGAAACCCAAAAACAAAGAGAAATTATAATAAATAACCGAGTCAAACTCAAAGCAAGTAGAAATTAACATAAGTAGGGCTAACTCCCCTTATGCCCTCTGAAGACCAGAACATAATTTGTACTCTACTAAAAAAAAAACGCATGAATGTGGATTGACAGTTTAATATACATATACTGTTATTTACTCCTTAAAGCCCTGTAAAATGTATTTTGTTTTCAATTGATATGTTAATATGAAGTTTTCTTCTTAGTTTCTTCGTTTTTCTCTTTTTCTTCGTTTACTCGGCCTATTCCTTTTTTGTTTTATACCGGGTTATTAATAATATTCATTCATTCATTTAAACGAGTACAGTGATGTGATGTGAAATTGTGATGAGCTATGAAAAAAAGAAATTAAAAAAAAACCGAATATGAATGGATGATATGAGACAGAAAAAGAGAATATCAAAAACATGAATATGTATGAAAAATACGTCTTATTAGTCTAGTATCCATTTTCTGGAATTTCTTGGACGAGATGAAAATTTGCAATTCTTCTGTTTGAAAAGAAACTTAAAGCGTGAAAATTTCCAGCTTCCTGAACGAAATACATTTCTTTTTACAAATGCGAAATGAGTTTTTTATTTGAGAGATAAGATAAACATCTAAATGAACGCTCCTTCTTTATATTAAAAAAGAAAACAAGTTTTTTTCAACTGAAAGCAAGGAGTAACATTAGAACTTAAAAAGAACAGAAAATATTACGTTTATAAGGGGGATCGTCCCCTCCTCGACACTTGACTCTTTACACTGGTTGCTGAATTAAAATCAAGTAGTTGTGGGCATCAAACCATGGCTAATTGTAGAAAAAGCCAAGACAGATAGTCCCATTGAGTAAGAGGCAAATCTGGTATAAGCACTTATTAGGATTGTATAAAAATGATGTCAGTTTATTTGTTAATAGACAAGTCTATCTATCATCCGTCCATGCGTCATTTCTAGGGCAGAAGAACTAAGGTAGATAGTCATAGAACTAAGATAGTCAAAGAACCGATAGTTTTCCATCTGTTTGGTTAAGTGGCACGGGTAGACGGCATGAGTAAGTATGACTCTTATTGGACCAATACTTGTTTGTTAGCTTTTAGAAAGGCACGCCTGCCTAGAGTCTCAGGCAGGTTGACCAAAAATTTAAAATTGACAACTAAAGTTTTTCTGCACTTTAAAAAAGTTATTTATTATTCAAATTAAACCTTAGCACAAGGATTACAAAGTTATCCTTGTAATCAAATTAAAAGTTAAACTTTAGCACAAAGAACAAGGTGTTGAGGAGGAACCATCGACCTCATATAGGCAATAGTTTCTTTTCGCTTTAAGTTTTAATGTTACTCCTTACTTTCAGGTGAAAATATCTGTTTTCTTATTTAATCTGATCATTTTTTAAATAACACCAGAAAAAGTGGCTTTATCTCCACGAAAAATCTCCTTCCACAAGGAAATATCCTCCGGACAATTAAATCCCAGTAAAAATCGACCCTGGTTAATTACCCTCAACACATCCACGCGTAAAATTAAGTTGGTAAAGAGAAAGCAAGACATTTAGTATAGGAATTCTGGCAAAGTCCCCCAGTATAAAATTTCCCCCCCCCCCCGAAACTTCAGTTTACATGGAAAATTTACCCCGTGCAAAATCCCCCCAGAAGAAAATTCGTCCTCCCCACCCGAAAAATATATGCATACCTCCCAATAACAAATTCACGCATAAAATTGTGTTGGTAAAGAGATATCAAGACATATAAAGACATTTCGTATATGAATTCTGGCAAATTACCTCAGTATAAAATTCCCCCTGAAAATTTCACCTCCAGAAGCTTCCGTCTCCATGGAAAATTCTGCTTGTGCAAAATGCCCCCAAAAGAAATTTCGTCCTCCTCTCCCCACCCGAAAAATATATGCATACTCCCCAATAACAAATACTATACGTAAACAATGGGCAAACTTTATACATTAAAGACCTTTCCCCAGGGGCTGTGGGGGGGTCATTTTATCTCAAAAGACATAGTTATTACGTCTTTCAAGTATGCTGAACAAAATAGCTCAGAATTTTCATTGGACGCTTTCGAGAAAAAAGTGGCGTGGGAGGGAGCCTAGTGGCCCTCTATTTTTTGGTCACTTAAATAGAGCATCAGTACTTTTAATTTTCTAGGCCAACTGGGTTAATAAGATCACCCCTGGGCGAAAAAAAACGAACAAATTAACACGCATCCATGAGCTTTCTTCTGGCAAAAAAACACGAAATTTCATATTTTTGCAGATAGGAGCTTGAAACCTCTACAGTAGGGCTCTCTGATATGCTGAATATAATAATATGATTTTCATTAAAATTCTGTCTTTTAGAGGGGGTGATCCCCCTTTTTTTAACACAGGCAAATTTTCTCAGGCTTGTAACCTTTGATGGGTAAAACTAAATTTAATGAAACTTATATATTTAAAATCAGCATAAAAATCCAATTTTTTTTATATATCTATTGGCATCTAAGTCCCGTTTCCGGGGTTTCGGTTTCTATTGAGCCGGGTCTCGCTACCACAAACTGTTTGATATATATTTGCAGACTGTTCAATGCGAACAAAGATTTGGATGCCAATATGGTACTTGTTAATTAAAAACACACCCAAGAAGTGAAGTTAGGTTGATCCTAATTAAATATAACCTTTGGGCTAATTTAATTTGGGCTATGTATTTTCACACTAGGGGTAGGGGTGGGGGGTTGTGAATTGTTAGGAAAGTGCCCCTAACCTAACCTTAACCCACCCCTAATATATAAATATATAGCCTAAATTGTACAAGTCCAATCCATTCTATTACCCGTATTTTGTCTTTGTGGCTGTGAAACCGGTTTTAATTCTTGAGTGTGTTTCGTTTAATTAACAAGTACCCCCAATATTTATAATATGAAAGTCACTTTGTAGCCAATTAGAACCAATATTCTTGTAATTATATTTGTATTACAGTTATACAAGAAATACCCATCAACAGCAGCTAATACTGCATTCTTTATGCAACACTACTAAGAGAAACTATTAATGCTATTAAGAGAGCTGGAAATAATTCCAGCTCTTTTCTAATTAAAAAATAATTTTATTCTTAATAATTTTCTTATTATATTATATTTTATACTATATTATATATATTATACTATATTATATTTTTAAAATTATTAAAAAATAATTTTCTCTTTCGAATTAAGCAATAATTCTGTTAATAGTTTTTCTTTACGCGGTTGCCGATAATGCATACTAAAGGTCTTATTCTTGCATGTTATTAAATAAAAAAACAATTTTTTTTGAACCGAAAGTAAGGAACGACATTAAAACTTAAAACGAACAGAAATTACTCCGTACATGAAAGGAGCTGTTCCCACCACAACGCCCCGCTCTTTACGCTAAAATAAAAAAAACAAGTTTTTTGAAATGAAAGTAAGGAGCAACATTAAAACTTAAAACGAACAGCAATTACTCCTTATATGAAAGGGGCTTTTCCTCCTCGACACCCCGCTCTTTACGCTAAAGTTTTTTATTGTTTTAAAAAGTAGAGTTGAGAGAAAGAATCAAACTTTAGCGCAAGGAGAGGGGCGTCGAGGAGGAAAAACCCCTTTCATATAAGGAGTAATTTCTGTTCGTTTTAAGTTTTAATGTTGCTCCTTACTTTCATTTCAAAAAACTTGTTTTTTTTTATTTAATTTCTGAAAGTTTTTGAATTAATGAATGTCTGATTTTGGCTCTCCGTACATAAATTATTAAAATGAAATTTGCATATTAATTCTTTTTTTGGCTAAATGGCTTTCTCTTAGTTTTGATCAGACGATTTTGAGAAATAAGGGGTGGGGAAGGAGGCCTAGTTGTCCTCCAATTTTTCGGTTACTTAAAAAGGCAACTAGATCTTTTAATTTTTAACGAACGTTTTTATTAGTAAAAAAAACACGCAACTTAAGAATTAACTTACGTAACAAACTTTTATATTCTTATATTTTTGATTATATATATGAGGGGGTTGGTACCCTCGTTAATACCTCGCTCTTCACACTAAATCTTGTGTTGTCCCAATTCTTTAAGAATGACCCCTGAATCAGAAAGGCCGTAGAATAAATAGTTGAAATTACTTAAAAAAATTTTAGCATAAAGAGTGAAGTATTTATCTCCTCCTAAATACCTCGCTCTTTATGCTAAAGTATTTTTAGAACCCCTAATATGCGTTATAATCTCTGTTCGTTTTAAGTTTTGATGCTTCTCGTTACTTTCAATTGAAAAAAGCTTTTTCATGTTTATATTTTCATTGTTTGTTTTTTTATAGTAATGCTAGAAAGTCCTGCGCCCTTTTGATTGAATTTCTCTCCCCCCATGAAATATTCCTCCAAGAAAAGATCCTCCCACATAGCCCCCTCCCCTGAACCCCACACCCAAACCAAAAAAATCCCCCTGATAACTACGGTACACTTCCCAGTAACCATTACTGTATGTAAACATTGGCCAAAGTTTGTAACTTGCAGCCCCTCTCCCAGGGACTGTGGGGGGTACGTCATCCCCAAAGACATAGTTATTATGGTTTTAGACTATGCGGAACAAAATGTCTGGCTATCTCAAAATATTGATCCGTTGACTTTCGTAAAAAAATGAGCGTGGGAGGGGGCCTAGGTGCCCTCCAATTTTTTTGGTCACTTAAAAAGGGCACTAGAACTTTTCATTTCCGTTAGAATGAGCCCTCTTGTGACATTCTAGGACCACTTGGTCGATACGATGACCCCTGGGGAAAAAAAAACAAACAAAAAAACAAATAAACACGCACCCGTGATTTGTCTTCCGGCAGAAAATACGAAATTCCACATTTTTGTAGATTGGACCTTGAAATTTTTTCTATAGGGTTCTCTGATACGCTGAATCCAATGGTGCGATTTTCGTTAAGATCCTATGACTTTTAGGGGGTGTTACCCCCTATTTTCTAAAATAAGGCAAATTTTCTCAGGCTCGTAACTTCTGATGACAGAGACTAAATTTGATGAAACTTATATATTTAAAATCAGCATAAAAATCTGATTCTTTTGATATATCTTTTAGCATTGAAATTCCGTTTTTTAGAGTTTCGTTTACTATTGAGCCGGGTCGCTCCTTACTACAGTTAGTTACCACGAACTGTTTGAAAGTTTGAATCTTTCTCTCAACTCTTCTTTTCAAAAAAGTAAAAAACTTTAGCGTAAAGAGCGTTGCTTTGAGGAGAGAACAGCTCCTTTCATATACGGAGTAATTTCTGTGTTTTTTTTAAGTTTTAATGTCGTTCCTTACTTTTAGTTAAAAAACTTGTTTTTTTATTTAATTTCTGAACGTTTTGAATTAATGCGTGTTTTGATTTTGGCTCTCCGTACACCAATAGTCAAAACAAAATTTGCATATCTTTCTCATAGTTTTGATCGGACGATTTTGAGAAAAAAGACCGGGGTAGTAGGCTTAGTTACCCTCCAATTTTTGGTTACTTCAAGGCAACTAGGACTTTTAATTTTACGAACGTTTTTATTAGTAAAAATATACGTACCTAGCGAAATAACTTACGTAACGAACGTCTAAATTCGTCTGTTTTTATCATGTATATGTGGGGTTCGCCCCCTCGTCAATACCTCACTCTTTACAATAAAACTTAAATTTTATCCCAATTCCTTAATAATTAAATTAAAAAAACAAGTTTTTTTTAAACTGAAAGTAAGGAGCGACATTAAAACTTAAAACGAACAGAAATTACTTCGTATATGAAAGGGGCTGATTCCTCATCAACGCCCCGCTCTTTACGCTAAAGTTTGACTCTTTGATGAGGAAGCAGCCCCTTTCATATGCGAAGTAATTTCTGTTCGTTTTAAGTTTTAATTCCGCTCCTTACTTTCATTTAAAAAAACTTGTTTTTTTTTATTTAATTGTAGATAGGAGCTTGAAACTTCTATACTAGGGTTCTCTGATACGCTGAATATGATGGTGTGATGGAATCGTTAAGATTCTATGACTTTTAGGGGGTGTTTCCCCCTATCTTCTAAAATAAGGCAAATTTTCTCAGGCTTCTAACTTTTGATGGGTAAGACTAAACTTGATGAAACTTATATATTTAAAATCAGCATTAAAATGTGATTCCTTTCATGTAGCTATTGGTATCAAAATTCCATTTTTTAGAGTTTTGGTTACTATTGAGCCGGGTTGCTCCTTACTACAGTTCGTTACCACGATCTGTTTGATGACCCCTGAATAACAAAGACCGTAGAATAAATAGTTGAAATTAATATAATTACCTTAGCTTAAAAAGCAATGTATAAGGAGAAGGTGAACCCCTCACAAATTTCTGTTCGTTTTAAATTTTAATGCTGCTCCTTACCATCAGTTGAAGAAACTTTTTAATATTTATTGTTTCATTGCTCTTTAAAAAAATGCTAAAAAATCCAGTGCCCCTTCATGGAAATTCTCTTTCCCCATGACAAATTTCTCCATCGAAAGTTCCCCCGTATAACCTCCTCCCCTCAAACCCTCCCCCCAACCAAAAATCCCCCTGAAAGTGTCTGTACACTTCCCAATAACCCTTACTATGTGTAAACACTGGTCAAAGTTTGTAACTTGCAGCCTCTCCCAAGGACACTCTGGGGGAGTAAGTCGTCCCCAAAGACACAATTTTTCGGTTTTTGACTATGCTGAATAAAATGGCTATCTCAGAATTTTCATCTGGTGACATAGGGAAAAACTGAGCGTGGGAGGGGGCCTAGGTGCCCTCCAATTTTTTGGTCACTTAAAAAGGGCACTAGAGCTTTTAATTTTCGTTAGAATGAGCCCTCTCACGACATACTAGGACCACTTGGTCGATTTGATCACCCCTAGGAAAAAAACAACAAACAAATAAACACGCATCCGTGATCTGTCTTGTGGCCAAAAATACAAAATTCCACATTTTTGTAGATAGGAGCTTGAAACTTCTACTATACGCTGATACTCTGATACGCTGAATCTGATGGTGTGATGGAATCGTTAAGATTTTATGACTTTTAAGGGGTGTTTCCTCCTATTTTCTAAACTAAGGCAAATTTTCTCAGGCTCGTAACTTTTGATGGGTAAGACTAAACTTGATGAAATCAATATATTTAAAATCAGCATTAAAATGCGATTCTTTTGATGTAACTATTGGCATCAAAATTTCGTTTTTTAGAGTTTCGGTTAATATTGAGCCGGGTTGCTCCTTACTATAGTTCTTTACCACGAACTGTTTGACAAGGGACACGAATGTTAAAATGATTAGTGCTATTTATAAGGGTGATATTTCTGAGGTTGAGGTAGGAGTTAAGGCTAGTAGTTGGCTTGGTTTGGAGTCAGGTGTAAGACAGGAATATATTCTATCTCTGCTTATATGGATTATTTTAATGGACTTCGTCTTATGAAACACGGCAAACCTTAGAGAACAGTATGATATCAAATGGGAAAGTAAAACTCTCCTAGACCTTGACTATGCAAGTGATTTGAGTGTCCTAGATAAAGATGTTAGCAAAATGAATAGATTTTTGGAAGCTCTGTGAGATCAGTGTATAATATAGATTTGAAAATTAATGTTAAGAAGATTAAATTGCTTAGGGTGAAAGAAATCAACAGCCCATCAGCCCTTGGATTAGTCATGGACTGCTCCAGTGTATTAATAAGAAAAAATAGTTTTGAATTAATCACGTAAATAACCCTTGCATAGAAATAGACGCTCGAGAAATATAATGAATACAAAAAGTGCCTTCGATCAATTTTACATAAAGCTAAGAGAAATTATTTCATTGGAAAAATGGCTGAACGTGAAAAAGATTCACGGAAGATATGGAAGGTTGTAAACCCTTTACTACGGCAGCACCCCACCTGAGCTTCCTTCGAAATTATCTTTAAATGGATGAACTACATCGGGGCAAGAAAACTTTGCAATTGCATTGGGATCATTGTTTGCAGAGGTGGGAAAAAAAGAAGCAAATTTGGTTGAAAACACCGTGATGAGTTTCAAAGATTACCTCGCCCAGCATCCACCAAGTCAATGGCTCTCGCTCCTGTCTCTCCACCTGAAATTATGTTGATTATACGAAACCTAAGAGGAAATTCTGCTTCCGGATTCGACCGAGTAAACACTAATGTGTTAAAAGCAGTTGCTTCGTCCATCTTAGAGCCCCTTACTTACCTGATCAATTTGTCTCTGCAAAAGGGTACTTTCCCAGAACGGCTACAGAAAGCTAGAATAGTTCCTTTGCACAAAGGAGTTTTTCGAGCTGATCCTGCGAATTATAGACCTTTTTCCATTCTTTAAGTTTTTTTTAAAGGTTTTTGAAAACCCATGCAGCAGCAGCTACTCCAGTTTCTGGAGAAAAAAGGGTTTCTTAATGCTCATCAGTTTGGTTTTAGACCAGGACACTCCACCCAAGATACACTAACGGCTTTGAGTTTATGGATCAACAAAGTCCTGGATTCTGACCTTCTACCTGCAGCGGTCCTGATTGATATCAGAAAAGCATTTGATAGTATGTACCGCCCAATTCTCCTCGAGAAACCGGAGCATATAAGAATAAAAGGCGAAACTCTAGATTGGTTCAGATCGTACTTGAGGGACCGGGATTGGGCAGGATTTATTTGGGAGAAGACTACCCATGCAGCAGCAGCTACTCCAGTTTCTGTAGAAAAAAGGGTTTCTTAATGCTCATCAGTTTGGTTTTAGACTAGGACACTCCACCCAAGATACACTAACGGCTTTGAGTTTATGGATCAACAAAGTCCTGGATTCTGACCTTCTACCTGCAGCGGTCCTGATTGATATCAGAAAAGCATTTGATAGTATGTACCGCCCAATTCTCCTCGAGAAATCGGAGCATATAAGAATAAAAGGCGAAACTCTAGATTGGTTCAGATCGTACTTGAGGGACCGGGATTGTGCAGGATTTATTTGGGAGAAGACCCAGGAGATGATGTAGTAGCTAATTGTGGTATCCCTCAACGGTAAATATTAGGACCTCTACTGTTCCTTATTCACGTTAACGATATGAGAAGCGTATAAAACCTGTCACGCACAATTCTTTGCTACTG
Source organism: Artemia franciscana (assembly GCF_032884065.1). Taxonomy (NCBI): domain Eukaryota; kingdom Metazoa; phylum Arthropoda; class Branchiopoda; order Anostraca; family Artemiidae; genus Artemia; species Artemia franciscana. The sequence goes on from NC_088864.1 coordinate 5,625,392, forward strand.
TAACCTATGTCACGAAGAAGGTTCTTTTCAGCCTTTAGATGATAATGAGCTTGTGGCTTTTGCAGATGATACCACACTAGGCTGCTGTGAAAGGGATATAACAGCGCTCATTTCCAAGCTTGGGGTTGTTCTCGAGGAGACGTATCTCTGGATCGATTCTAGCCTACTTGTGATTAATTTTGATAAAGCTTGTGGTTTATTTTTATTGCCGGGTCGAAAGTGTCCATCCGGAGGTGTGTGGTATCGAAACGTCCAGAGGTTTGATTAGTCGGCCAGAAAAGCGTTTCGCAAGATACTTGGTAGTCCTGCTCGATGAGAACCTCCCAGAATCTTGGAATAATAAAGAAACTAAAGAACACTTTGCCTCAGGAAACGCTGGTCCTGCTATACAACGTTCTTATCAAACCCCATTTATAATACTGTGCAATGATCTGGCGATTGGCTTTCAAATCTCACATGCAGAAGCTCAATTCGATTCATAAACGGTCTTTGAAATTAATTGAAAAAAATTATAAAAATATCAACGGAGTCGTTGCATCATCAGGCATGCTTAACCTTTGTGGTCAAGTTTCTAGCTGGTGAGCTGCCTTCTGCATTTAAAACATTATTTTGACAAATCTGGGACCAGCATAATGTAAATACCTGACCATTCTCTACCTGTAAATACCTTTCATTCCAATTATACGATTGGATTTTGTGCCAAATATAACTTGTGTAAGGTTATGGAACCTGATCCCAAAAGAACTGAGAGGTAGGAGCTCCCTTGCGTTATTTAAAAGAAGAGTAAAAAATCATTTATTAGCATTGGAAAGGATTAGTTTGACATTGGTAAAAAATATAATGTATTAAATGCAATTAGATAAGAAGAAAGTTAAACTTTTACTTTATTTTGATATAATGGTGAGGCGGATTTCCCTGGGGCAAAGAGTAGGAGGATAATTGGTAGTTATGTTGGAATAAATGAGAGATAAGGTTGTTTCTGAAAGAAGGAGTAGTGACCACGCTGCCTATTATCAAACAGTTCGTGGTAACGAACTGTACTAAGGAGCGACCCGGCTCAATAGCAACCAAAACTCTAAAAAATGGGGTTTTGATATCAATAGCTACATCAAAAGAATCGCATTTTAATGCTGATTTTAAATATATAAGTTTAATCAAGTTTAGTCTTACCCATCAAAAGTTACGAGCCTGAGAAAATTTGCCTTATTTTAAAAAAATAGGGAGAAACAACCCCTAAAAGTAATAGAACCTTAACGAAAATCACACCATCAGATTCAGCGTATCAGAGAACCCTATTGTAGAAGTTTCAAGCTCCTATCTACAAAAATGTGGAATTTCGTATTTTTGCCAGAAGACAAATCACGGGTGCGTGTTTATTTGTTTTTTTGTTTTTTTTTTCCCCAGGGGTCATTGTATCGACCAAGTGGTCCTAGAATGTCACAAGAGGGCTCATTCAAACGGAAATGAAAAGTTCTACTGCCCTTTTTAAGTGACAAAAAAATTGGAGGGCACTTAGGCCCCCTCCCACGTTCATTTTTTCTCCAAAGTCAACGGGTCAAAATTTTGAGATAGCCATTTTGTTCCGCATAGTCAAAAACCATAATAACTATGTCTTTGGGAATGACTTACTCCCCCACAGTCCCTGGGGGAGGGGCTTCAAGTTACAAACTTCGGCCAGTGTTTACATATAATAATGGTTACTGGGAAGTGTACAGCGTTTTCAGGGGATTTTTTTTGTTTTGGGGGTAGGGTTGAGGGGAGGGAGCTATGTGGGAGCATCTTTCCTTGGAGAAATATTTCATGGGGGAACAGAAATCCAATGAAAAGGGCGCAGGATTTTCTAAAATTACTATAAAAAAAAACAACGAAAAAATAAACATGGAAAAGTTTTATCAATTGAAAGTAAGGAGTAGCATTGAAACTTAAAACGAACAGAGATTATTACGCATATGAGGGGTTCTAAAAATAATTTAGCATAAAGAGCGAGGTATTTAGGAGGAGATAAATACCTCGCTCTTTATGCTATAGTATTTTTAGTAATTTCAACTATTTATTCTACGGCCTTTCGGAGTCAGGGGTCATTCTTAAAGAATTGGGACAAAACTTACGATTTAGTGCAAAGAGCATGGTATTAACGAGGGTGCAAACCCCCTCATATACATAATAAAAATTTAAGAATATAAAAGTTTGTTACGTAAGCTAATTCTTAAGTTACGTATATTTTTTACTAATAAAAACATTCGTTAAAAATTAAAAATTTATAGTTGCCTTTTTATGTAACCGAAAAATTGCAGGGAGCCATTTCTAAGAGAAAGCCATTTAGCCAAAAAAGGAATTAATATGCAAATTTCATTTTAATAATTTATGTGTGGAGAGCCAAAATCAAACATGCATTAATTCAAAAACGTTTAGGAATTACATAAAAAAACTAGTTTTTTTAACTGAAAGTAAGGAGCGACATTAAAACTTAAAACGAACAGAAATTACTCCGTATACGAAATGGATTGTCCCCTCCGCAATCCCTTGCTCTTTACGCTAAAGTTTTTAATTGTTTTAAAAAGCAAAATTGTGGCAAAGAGTCAAACTTTAGCGTAAAGAGCAAGGGATTGCGGAGGGGACAACCCATTTCATATACGGAGTAATTTCTGTTCGTTTTAAGTTTTAATGTCGCTCCTTACTTTCAGTTAAAATTCTTTTTTTTATGTAATGTTTACAAGAAAGCGATTGAGGATATCGGTGTCCAGGAATGGGCTGAGTATTGCTATTGTATGAGAATTGCACTGAGGCCTAATTTATTTTATGATTTGATAATAAGTCCTGTTGAACTTGCATTTGAAAACTCAAAGATGGTGACTGTAATAAAGACATAAAAAACAGGAATAGCGTAGACACAGGGTGCCTTTTAGCAGTTGAAAAAGTTTTAAAGTATACAAAAATAATTATATGAACTAAAAATAAAATACTGGAAGTTAGGTCCAAGACAGTGGTCAGTACGGCTCTGAATCGTAAGCCCTGTGTCAGGTTATTCAGGGGTTTTGCCTAAGGATAGTTTTAGGTACTTGTTTGACTGGTCGCATATCAACCAATAAGCCTTGCGGAAAATAGGGTCAATTCCACTTTCTAGGGCTATAATGTAAGGAAGGTTAAAGTGGGTAGGCCATGTTTAATAGAAAAAAATGTGATAAATTTCCAATCATTGTACGTTTTGGCCATCCTTCAGGGCTAAAAATGAAAAGCAGGTCGTCCCCAAACGGAATTGGAAGAATTCATAAGAAAGGAAAGTGAAACTACATGGGAGGAGCTAAAGCGAGAAGGTTTGAATACAGGAAGGTGGAGGAGGAGCGTGCACAGTTGTGCTAGCCTTAGATGACTTGAAGGTGCAGTGAGTTGTCATTAGTAGTAGTGGTGGAACTCTTAGATGACTCTGTTCATGCATCCAAATGTCACAACTGCCCCGCAGGTCATAGACTATGTTTGAGGTATACAATTTAGACTACGAAGTATCATCAAATATATAGATACCTATCAATGATATGATTTGAAAAACTTCTTGAACATTTACCTTAAATAAAATGCTGATTCCAAGGTTCATAAATGGTTTGGTGAAATCAATCACATTTTCTCTTGCGTAATTTATTGTCATTGAACCGACAGCCAAATCCGCTTTCTGAAAAAAAAATATGGCGTGATTAGTTGACGGTTATGGACATATCATAAAATCATATCTAGCATAAAACCACTCTTTGCAAGACATCACATTTTAAGTTCCAATTTTTCGACAGCATGTTTGTTTATCTTGCAAAATCAGAATAATGACATTTAGTTAAAGGAGTAGCCAGCATACAAGTCTTGGTTGTGCTCTCCCCTCCTGAGAAGAAAACCAACTAAATTTTTATTATGTTTACTAGCTGGTTCCCGGCGGCTTCGCCACCGGGACCCAGTTCGGCACGTGGAAGGCTTCTATATATGGATTCTCATTGTCCCTATTGCAGTTTTTTCAAAGATATTTGATTATTAAAGCAAGTCCAATTTCTAACAATGATATCTACTAAGCTTCAAAGTTTTGGTTTTCTTTTTAAAGTTTTTTTTAGTTTTTTTTTAGTTTTTTCTTTTTAGTTTTGCCTTTTTTTTATTTTTTTTTAGCTTTTTATTATTTTTAGTTTATTTATTTTTTTTATTTTTTTTTAGTTTCTTCTTTTCTTTTATTTTTTCCTTTTATTTTTTCCTTTTTTTTGTTGTTTTCTTTTTTAGTTTTTTAGCTTTTTACCTTTTATTTTTAGTTTTTTTTTAGTTTTTTTTTCTTTTTTTAGTTTTTTTATAGAAGACAGTTTTTAATTCTTTTAATTTTTCTTATTTTTTTTTATATATTGACGTCATACTTAGTGACAGACAGACGAACGGACGGACGGACAGACGGACAGACACTACATTTTTATATACATGGATAATACAAATATCGCATAACAAAGATTTTGGGGTTGAAACAACCCCTAGAGCTTAGGAGCAAGGGTTGCAAGCTATTAGCCGACAGCATTTAAGGTTTCAATCGAATGGATAGTTGTATAAACTTTAGAGGAGTGTTATTTGGTAGAAAACAGGAAGTTCTAGTTCCCTTTTAAGAATCAAAAATGATGGAAGGTAGCTAGCCCTCCCCCCGACTATCCCTCTTTCCGCTAAACGAGTCTGACTGAAATCGTGAGATAGCCATTCTGTTGAAAATAATCCAAAGAACATATAACAGTGTTTTTAGGGTTGTCAAACCCCCCACTACCCTAGGGACAAGGTTGTCAGTCATGCTTTGAGGGCATATAAGGTTCTTATGGAATGGGTGGTCGTATAAATTTCAGATTCTGACTTGACTTTATTAAACAAGAAACGATATAACAAGACAAGAAGATAGGTATCATTTGATGTAAATTGGAAGTTATAGTGCCCCTATTAAGAGTTAAAAGCGATTTGAGAGCAACCAGGGCCCCCCTACTCTCATTATTTCCCCAAAGACATCCAATCAAACTCTGGAGATAGGAATTTTGTTTATTGTAGTTTGAAGGGTCGGGTAATTAGGTCTTTGAGTAAGACACCCCGCCTGACAGCTCTCAGGGCAGGGATTGTAAGTTGTACCCTGGGGACATATAATGCTTTTGTAGAAAGGATGGTCGTCTATAATTCGGAGGGGACTCATTGGATTGGTAATCAGTATTTCTAAGAGTCAAAGTGATAAGAGGGCAGCTATCTCCCCCTCACGTGTCGTGTTTTGTATTCGTGTTTACATTCAGTAGAAATTTTGAGACAGTCTTTTTATTCAAAATAGTCCAAAGGTCATATAACAAGGCTTTTGGGGTTGATACAAACAATTGAAGCCCGGGGGCAAGGGTTATAAGTTATGGCACGGGGATATACATGGTTTATATGGAAGGGATGGCTGTTTAAATTTAGAAGAGGATCGTTTGGTTGAAAACTGAAAGTTCTATTTCCTTTTTAAGAGTCCAAAGTTATGGAGGGTATATAGCTCCCCCGACAACCTCTCTTTTCACAAAGCGCATCTTACTGAAATTTCGAAATAGCGATATTGTTCAAAATAGTCAATAGAACATAATAATGCCTCTAGGGTTGACACAACCCCCCGCCCCCTGGGGATGGGGCTGTAAGTTATGCCATGATTGTATATAAGGTTTTTACTGAATGGGCGGTCAGATAAAGAGTCATAGTGCCCTTTTTAAGAGTCAAAGTGATTTAAGAGCAACCAACCCCCCTCCACAGTCATCATTATCGTTAACATCTCTAATCAAAACCTGGAAATGGCAATTTTGTTCATTGTAGTTGAAGGGTCCGGAAATTATGTATTTGAGGAAGACAACCCCCCCCCACTACAGATCTCAGGGCAAGGGTTGTAAGCTACGCCCTGGAGGCATATAAGGTTCTGATAGAAAGGGTGGTCGTATATGCTTTTGAGGAGACTCATTGGATTGGTAATTAGAAGTTCTAGTTCCCTTTCTAAGATTCAAAGTGACCAGAATGCAGATACCCCCCATAAACACACACTATCTGTTTTCTCTGTTTTCCTTCAACAGCGCTTTTGTTCAAAATAGTCCAAAGATCATATAACATGGCTTTAGGGTTGATACAAACCACCAGAGCCTGAGGGTGAGGGCTGTAAGTTTTGCCCCTGGGTTGTTGTTGTTTGGGGTTCCTATGGAAGGGATGGTAGTATAAACTTTAGAGGTGGCTCATTTAGTTGAAATTGGAAATAGTGGCGAAGACCACACTGCCTTTTCCATAATAAACAATAGGTAGAACAACAGGGAAACTTATTAAATAAGACAGTGATGTGCAACTTTAAATGAATGTTTTGACCCTATATCTAAAGGCGGTCTTCAGAAAAACAAATGAAAAATGTAAAACGAAGAATATAAGAGAACTCACATTAAAATACAATCTTTAAGGTTAAAGTATTGTCTCAAAACAGTCCTAGCGTCACTACTTCAGGAAAGTTCAACCAGGACTGTTACATCAAGCAAAGTGAAAAAGACAATTCATTCAAACGGAATCATAAACATTTACAAATAAGCTCTTAAGGCTAATCTTGCCTTTTTGTCAGCCAGCCTAGAAGGTCTGTCCATAACAGGTTGAGCTGCATTATACACTAGTTTTTTAATATAATTTGCTAAATAATTTTTAATGAAATTTGTATATAAGGCATTAAGTGAATATTCTCCCAAATCCCTATTTAAAGAAACATTACTATTTATTTTGATTCTAATTTCAATTGCCTCTCGAACAACCTGTTTTATGCCTAAAACATTGCTATTAAGAGAAGTTTCTTCAAAAAGCGCTTTATGGCTAGGATTACCAAAAATAGTACTGCTTAAAGCAGAATCAAAAGAATAATTTGTAGTATTAGAATTTAAAGTTTTAGTTATGTCATCTTTTTTTGTGCTTTTGTAGGCGTCTGTCTAAATTTTGATGGGTTCTACCAACATAGTAGTTGCCACAACCACATGGTATTTGATCACCCCCTCTTTGGCGAGTAACAGGGGTTATATCTTTACCAGAGTTTAGGAAGTTCATGATTTTAAAATTATTCGTAATTACTACATACAAATTATTTTGTGTGCAAGCTTTCCTTAAATTTGTAGTGAATTTAGAAAATATGGAAGGTAAACTGTATTTGAGGGCTTGGTGGGAGCTTCACTTGGTAAAAGACCCTTGATTTTACGGGAGTATCCCGTAAAATCGTACTATTGTACTATTAAATTGTACTATTAATAAAGATAATATGATAACCATTTCCAAAAAGTATTTCTCTAATGAAATTTAGTTCATCTGTGATGTGAGATCCAGAGCATATGTTTAGGGCATGATTGACAAGAGATGTAACAACATCTCATTTAACTTGTGGAGGGTGATTGGATTTAAAATGTAGATATCTGTTGTTTTGTGTGGGTTTTCTCTAAATTGTAAAATCTAGTTTATGAATGCTACTAATAGTTAATATATGCAGAAACGGTAATTTATTTGCAGTTTCAATTTCTAAGGTAAACAGTAAATTTCGGTCATATTAATTAATTCATTAATTAATCTATCACCCATACGATCCATAAAGTAAATATGGCGGAGTAAGAATAAATAAAAAACACAAAGAGAAAAACAAAAACACGCACAAAATGAACGAAAGACACGGAAAAGAAGGTGGTGAGGGGATAGGCATGCAGAAGCTGTGCTGGAGAGTTTTCTGTGTATAATCTCTAACTTTAAAATTATATCAGGAACTGGAAATTTGCTAACAAGAATCCAGTTTTTGTCCAAGGTGGAAGATCCAGAAGAAATTTGTAAAATTTGAAATAATTTATCCGGATTCTTTTTAAATTACCTTTCTTAAGAAGTGGGAAAAGACCTGAAGTATAAAGGACAGAATGATCACAGAAAGTAGAATAAAGATTGGCCTAACGCACGTCTATTATACTTCCCTCTGTTTGCAAAAATCTTTGCATAGCCAATCCGGATCTTTTTACTTATATCACAAACAGTACGCTGACGTAAGCTCGAAAGATTGTTAGTAATAGAGATACTAACCCAACGAATACAATCAACAAGAGGGATAGTGCAGTTATTACAGAGAAGGGGAGTACCAGTAGTACAATTATAGGGAAGAAACTCACATTTATCTATATTAAGTGAAAGGCCAATATCAGAGAAAGCATCAGAAGTCATAGAGACCATTTGGGAAAGACCCTTTTTGGAATGGCTAATCAAAAGCAAGTCGTCAGCATATGCAAGATAAGAAACATCCGCAAGGCCAGAAAGGCATTTACCTGAAATCTTAGCCAGCACAGTAGAAATACAAATCTCAAAAAGCGTAGGGGACAGAACACTGCCCAGCCTAACTCCTCTTCGTACCCTTATAATAGTGTCTAGCACTATTATACAGACACTAGTAGCCCTATTGCTACATAGCACTACATAGCACTACATAGCACTACTGCCAGTCTTCGGCTAATTGTGCTATTAATAAGTACAATAGGATAACCATTTCCAAAAAGTATTTCTCTAATGAAATTTAGTTCATCTGTGATGTGAGATTCAGAGCATATGTTTAGGGCATGATCGACAAGAGATGTAACAACATCTCATTTAACTTGTGGAGGGTGATTGGATTTATACCAATCACATTTATAGTACATACACTAGTAGCACTATTGCTACATAGCACTATTAGAACTAGTAGATGTTTTTATTTCTAAAAACATTTTATAACAACTTGGAATTATTTTCGTTTAAAAGTGTCGTTTTGCGAGACATTGATCGTCCGCAAAGAAATGATCTGAAAGGAGTTCTGAATTGACACTTATTACTCTTCTCGCTGTCAAAATACTACTAATCGAACCTAACCTCAATCTGTTGGATATATACCTAAGTTCAAAAAGACAAAAATAGAATACAAGTTTTCTTTTGTGATAATGAATGCACTACAATTTGTTTTTAAGCAACATATATCCATAAACAATAATCAACAACATGGATAGGCACGTAAGAGCGCTTAAACATTAAGAGTACTGTGTAATTAAACAATTACATGATTAAAAACACTTTAAGATTAAAATATCATTTAGGAGGGGACCCCACCCGGAGGGTTGGATGTGACCGGAAGGCAAGGTGGCCACTTTGACAGTCGAGGTCCAGGACAAGGCCGTTCAGTGACTGCAGTGATAATACTAATTACTTTTTAAAATACAACGATTCCACATTCTGCAAACACGATGCAAAAATATAAAATATATAAAAAACACTATAAAACCAATGCTGAGTTGGAGACTGTTGAGATGGGCTGCCCTCCCGCCAACTATTGAATTATTTCCAGACAGAGACGTTGTCTAAGCACATACATTCCGGTCCGAAATGAGATAAAGACTGTGTGGTAGTAGCTTCAAACCGTCCGCGCACAACTATCGGACCTTGTCCGATATGGCTGATATGGCATTTTTCTTAACTCTAACTGTATAGTTTTCAAATTTCAAAGAACAAATCACAATGACCTTGGACCAAGAAATTAAATTATTTTCTATACAGATTTTGTAAACGCTTATGTCAATATTTTCCTTCCCATGGTGTGTAGGCACACCCTTGCAGACTTTTGGACTATCTCATTGTGAGTTTGCACACAGTATTGGACAGCACACAACATAGCATTGGAAAGAAAGTCGCTCCCTGTCTCTGATTTTAGATAGAATAACTTATTTGGGGCCTGCTGCTTCCGTATCTCCAGGTAAATGGAATCGTCCCAATTGGTTTAGTCCATTCGAGAGCTAAAGTGCTCACCATTTCCAAATCTTCTAATAAATTTTCAGTTTGAACTTTTAACTAAAGTAATTGTATCCCTGTAATAAACTTGAGCTTGCCCCTTCCCCCGACAAATAGAGTTTATACACATTGTAATAAAATCCCAAATTTGAGTTTTTGAAAACAATTAAAATCGCCAGCTGAGCGACCTAAATTTTGCTGACGATATTTTCATCCTCGAAAATGCAGATCTCGGCTTCAAGCGCTGCTCATGAACGTTCAACAAAGAGCAGAAGGTCTTGGACTCAATATTAACGCCAGTAAAACAAAAGGAAAATCAACTAGTAATTCACCTATGAACAATCAAATGTTAGACAACGGCGTGTAACAAGTGGTCCATTTTAAATATCTTGGTAGCATCATCGAAAACACGGGATCCACAGCCAAAGAAGTCATCACCCGAAATGGACAGGCTAGCAGACCTTCAACAGGCTCAAAAATTTTGGAGGTCAAGCACTTTTTCTCTCCAGCTGAAGCTCCGCCTGTTCAACAGCAACGTCTTGTCAGTCCTCCTCTATGCATCTGAAACATGGTATCTAAGCCAAGAACAAGAGAGGAGAATTCAGTCTTTTGAAAACATGTGTCTAAGTAGACTTCTCGGCATCCACTGGATCCAGAAGGTAAAGAAAGAGCACAGTAGAAAAATTACAGGTCAACCGTCCCTCATCGAGACCATACGAAGGCGTAGATGGAGTTACTTCGGACGCGTGCTGTGCATGTATGATTCCAGAATCCCCAAATCTACATTTTTCTGGTTACCTGAAATCACACACTGCAGAGGAAGACCCAAACATACACTCAGTCGTACCTACAACAAAGACCTGCGGAACCTTCCCGCCTCAATACAACCGGTGTGGGAAGACATCGTTGCATCTGCAAGTTTCAGAAACGACTGGAAACTCTTCTAGGACGTCCTGGGCGTCTCTGGAGGCACAGGAGGATCTAAGGTCTAAGGACGCGTGCTGCGTATGTATGATTCCAGAATCCCCAAATCAACATTTTTCTAGTTACCTGAAATAACACACTGCAGAGGAAGACCCAAACATACACTCAGTCGTACCTACAACAAAGACCTGCGGAACCTTCCCGCCTCAATACAACCGGTGTGGGAAGACATCGTTGCATCTGCAAGTTTCAGAAACGACTGGAAACTCTTCTAGGACGTCCTGGGCGTCTCTGGAGGCACAGTAGGATCTAAGGTCTAAGGTAGGGTGCTACCAGCAGCAATATTTTTATTAAAAAACTACACTTTTTCCATGCAAAAGAACCATATTGGACTCTATGATGGTAAGCAATGTAACATTTGGATCGGCAAAGATTCGAGCACATTCTTTTGAGTCGGTTACAGCGTCACAATGACTTCTATGGTACATACTCTCGCACATCTTACCGAAGGCTGAATGTAACATGTGCTAAAAATTTTCTTTCTCGTCCTTCGTTTTTACCCCAGAGCGTTTACTGACGAAGGCCTCAATAAACGTATTCGTGTGTGCAATTGATCAAATTGTAGGGTTTTATAAATCTTTGTGACCATGAAACTGTTGTATAGCATTCACCGCAAAAGAACGTGGTGTATAACAATATCCTGTTTCGGATGAAGGTCGGCAATAAGCTTTTGTTTTGAAGGTGTCAAATGTATAACCCCATCCTCTACCAAAGAAATATTATATGGACTCAGTGAGTTCTTTTGACTATGGTCTATTATACACGGGCAAAAACAAAATCCTTTACCTAATCATGAAGTTCTAATGGTTTTTCACCATCAATTTTGAAAAACGATCCTTGCGGTCCGTTCTCTTAAACGACTGCAAAGTCAGGGAAACTTGAATCACAAGGATTCTCTAGCCATTTGTAGTTCAAACACGATAGAGATTAGTGAGACATTGCTGACAGATAAAGGGCGTAGTTCCATCACCAAATGAGGAGTTGAAAAATGATGAATCAAATCTAACCAAAATTCTTGATGCTACAACATTAATACATGCCAGGTACACTTTACAATAATCTTCCCTATTTTTACACCCTCCCTTTGCCCAAACTTTTTGCAACTTCATAGTCGGCAGTGGTACATTGATGGCCGTGAAGTGAATGATAGAACGCTTCGATGGGTGGTAATTTTTCTTCACTTAGTTTCGAGGTGGAGCTGTAGTACTTATACGGGTATATGCCCTTACATATTAATAAATCATTCACTTCATCATCTGAAAAGCGCTGTTTAAGGAGGGAGGAGCTATTAAAATCGCCTCTTTTCTCTACTTGAATTAACTAGCTTAAGGATTTAGGGGAAAGGCCATAAGAATCTAAGGCCAAATCGCCTCTTTTCTCTACTTGAATTAACTAGCTTAAGGATTTGGGGGAAAAGCCATAAGAATCTAAAAAACGAATTTTATTCTAACGTGTTACCAATATAAATTCTTTTCCATTTGAAATCTAAGAATAGCAGCTTCTTAGATGATTCGGGTATGATGTTATAAGAAAAAGAACAATCTACCAACGCCCCATCTACAACTTCACCTTTCTGCAAACCAGCCAACGCTGATAATACGAATTTCAAATCATAGCTGGAGTGGATGTGAACCGGTAGAAAGTATTGCTGCTTAACGTTTAAATTACATGATTTATGGGCCAGTTCACGAAAGTTACTCTCCCCGATAAAATTGAATTACTTAAATGATCATGGGCGTAGACTGGCGTTTCCCCACTACTCTTAATAAATTTTCACTTGCAAACCCAACACATTTTCTAACTTTTAATAGCCATCTCGTCCTCCGGTGGTAGACTCTTTGGATAATTTCTAATGCGCAGCCGTGAAATTGACTTGTTGGCAAGTGCAACCATGACATGGCCCACACAATCTTTCCCACCCAGCGTCTCAAATACCTCTGCTGATTGATCGGTATTACTAGCATCCCTTTATGCATGGGCGTAATAGATTGCAGTGGCTTCATGTTCTTTAACACAATTTAACTTCAATGAATCCAACACGTCCGTGAGTTTGGCCTCGATATCTAAAGCCACCTTGTTGCTCTGCAAGATCGAATTTTGAAAATCCTGATCAGAAAGATGGATTTTTCACCCGTCTCAATAGACTCATGACGTTTACCGTGCATCAAGTGATGTTTTAATTTTAACTCTGTACGGAATCTAAAAAGACAAATTTGCAAATAAAAGCATTCACCCCATTTGTTCTTCTTCACCTCATTTAAAACCCGACTAATATTTGTAATTGGAAAGAAATGTCCAATTGAATTGGGGTGTGTGAAAGGCTCATAAAGAAGCCATACACAGTGTTTGACTGATTCAATAGACGGGGCCCTCACTGAATATATTACACCCTTTTTACCTTTCTGCTCACCCCATTAGAATTATGATTCGTACTGTAACACTAAAACACCAATCTTTAAATTTTCACTAGCCCTCTTAAAAATATGTATCCCGTTAAGTGTTACAGGATATTACCCCTTTAAATAGCTAAAATCTACTTTAGGAGACTTTGTCCCCCCCCTTAATCTGTCAAATCGTGCCAATGTGCCTTAGTAGCATCCCTTGCCATGGGTTCATGCCATTGGACAGGGACTGCATACTTACAGCAATGAAACCCTATGTCGATAGAAAAGCACCGCAAAGTTCTGCAGCTTTTAAAATCTTTATTATATTTTAAAACCCTCCCCCTCCCGTTTCTTAAAACAAATTAATTTTTAAATTTAGTTACATTAACATCTAAACTTTCAATAAATAAAACAACTGATTTACTTCAGTTTTAGTTACTGCTGTCTACCTTATCAAAAATAGTACTCACCTAGTCTGCAAATGCACCCTCAAAATTGTGCAAGTCCGGATGAAGTGTCTGCATTTCCGTTTGCATATAATGAGAGTACATTTCACCCGATTTATCATTTAAATAAAAAAAATTGTGCGATGGATAATTTATTGCTATTCTGTTCATCCCCTCCCGAATCTGTTTTACAAGAATCGCTCAAATCTTACCCACGTAAGAGTCTACTATGTCAATCGGATCCGAGCGGATACAACCTAATGTAAAAGCATTGAAGCGGTATCCAAATTCAGCTCTATAAACAGAAACATTGCTCAAGGCAGAGTTTGCTAAGTAAAAATCTGGTAATACAGGGGGTGATCCACCTGCTCACCCCCACTTTTCCACTTTGTCCTGCTCACCTTCCTCACGATTATTGTAGGGACTGGGCAATGTCTGTTTCACTAGTAATCTCTCGACCTCACTTGGTGGAACTTGATTAAGCTAAACGGTCCAAAAACTCCACGTCGAGGAAAACTCCGAGATCGGCTATGAAACTATCTAGATCAAAGATGTGGGTAGCTAGATTAACACGATTCACCCGCACACAAAAGAATCCTCTCGCTCACTTTCCTCGGGGCCCGTAGCAGCACAGCGACTGTTATGAAATTCTGAATTTGGATTTGAGTTGAATAACTGTTTTAGTTTTCTATATAATTGCTCTAAAAAATCATAGTTTTAACAGGTATTGCGTTCCCATTAAATATAACTTGAATGACTGGTTCAGTTTTCCAAATAATTGCCCTCTAAAATCATAGTTACAAAATTTACAGTATTCGGCCATTAAATTCGGTTCTAATACTCTATGCGCTACATGAAATTTTCTGAAAAAGAAATAAAATGTTTTAGTTTTCCTAATAACTTAAGCTCGGCCCTCACCCCTTTCCCAGAGTAAATATTGACTGCTTAAATTAGAGCTAGTCACATTTTCAGTATGAGAATAGTAACCACGGCCTCCTTGGCCACCATAAAAATCATATAGTTAATGTAAATATAACTCGTTTAATTTGATCAGAAAAATACATCTTTATTGTTAAACTGCTCGTAATGTATCGGCTATTACAGCGTTCAATTTACCAAATGCCAAGAATGAACTCTTTCACTCAATTGGTGTGACACTAACCACTCGCGGGAATTCATCCCAAACCTGACAGCATGGTATAATTATGGCTTAACGTGGATAGTTTAGGAATTATAATTAGCTTGGGGTTAAACAAATCTGTCAGAATATGCCTCGAATAGCGAAAGGCGCTTTGAAACAACAGACACAGTAAAAACGTAAATTCTGTGAGAGACTAAGGTTATTAAATCACCTATGTAGCTATGCAATAGCGGGAGGGGTTAGGGTTTTACTTGTTAATTTTATATAGAAAATAATACCAGCTCCATTGAAAGCATAATTCCGCCCTATTTTTTGGAAGGGGAGGTGGTATATCGTTAATATGCATAGAATCCTACCTGCAAATATGCTCCGGCCAAATCCTTTTTAAAAAATCGTGGTGCACTGTCATCTCGAAAGTTAGACTGATGGCTCTCCACTTTTTGATCCGGGTTTTATACCACTTGGTGAACAAAGAGAATTAACTGGTCCATTACCCGCAATGAGAACTATTATCTCTTGCATAACGGTGTTTGTTGCATAACGGGACACCTTTGTTCATGTTGAAAATAAACACATAACGGGACTCCATTATCTGTTACCGACAATGAAAATAAAATTCAAAACAAAGGCTTGTGTACCCCTCAAAAAACCTATGTAATCAAATAAACATTGGACTGAGATCATTGTTTTTACAGCCGGAGATTTCCCCACTTGAATTACGGGCCCTGAAGATTTTTTCCACATCCCTTAGGTTTTTAAACATTTAACTTTAACATGACAACCAAAAAAACCTCAAAGAAAACATTTGCATAGGTAAACAATTACGCAACAACCAGTTCCCTATGGTATTAAGTAACAAACAGGTGCACGCAATAAATATCAACGTCTTGACGGATTAGCAACTTCATGTATAATCCCTATCAGCCTGTTTAAAAGCCTAATGGCGTCACTACTTTTCCCCCTTTTTCAAAATAACTTTTCAAACTTATAGCCTTTGATAGGTAACACTAAACTTAATGAATCTTAAATATTTTGAATAAGCACAAAAAGCAAATTCTTTTAATCCGTCTATTGATATCAATGTTCAATTCTTTAGAATTTCAGTTACAATTGAGCCGAATTACACCTTGCTTACATTTCGTTACCACGAACTGTTTGAAAAATCAAATTACAATTCTGTCCAACCGTCGTTAATGAGTGTACACATTTTAAAAGAAGAAGAAAGAAAGTTATTCAACAATGCTGACACGTGCCTTCCTTCTGATGGGTAGTCACTTGCTTGCATAGATATCTAATGGTCTAATCGTTTCTTTTAAAGCTATGTTCGGACAGAAGACGGTAAATTTTGTGAAGCAAAAATGACTAAACTATGTTGTTATTTAAATTCTGTCTGGTATCTGTGATTCAAGAAAAAAAAAACCACTTTCAAGGTATTTTCCGTAAAAACCCTGAGAAATGGACAAATAGTATATAATAAAACATATGCATATTTTACACATAATCTTGCAGGCTGGAAAAACTTTTTTCCACTATTATCCGAAAACAAAATGAAAAAGAATTTTCGCTGACATTTTTTCATCGGGTTGAGCAAGATCTGGCTACCGAAGCGAACTTTGATTCTTGTCAGAATCAAATTTAAATCAGCGGCAAATGTGAAACAAGGAACCATGACTTAAGTTCTTTAAACTTAAGTTCTTATGAACTTTTTAAGTTCTTATGACTTAAGATTCTTTATATTTATTTGTTTATATTTATTTTTTTTTTCGTTCCGTCATGTTTTCAAAACAATCATCTTGAACGTTCAGACGAAAATAAATTCTTGTTCTGAGCCTTCAAAATGAGAAATGATAAAAGTAATTGAACTTGAATATTCTTTCTGTGTTAAGGAATCTAAAAAATACTTTAAAGAATAAATTTTGTATGTTCAAAAATTTGATTTTTTTAATATTTCTAGCCTGTTTAGCTTTTGTCACTCAAGTTAGAATTACAGCTTAGGTAGCATATTTTAAGTATCCATTGAAAGATTTCTCGGAAATTTTCTTAAAAAGTGGACGAAGAGAGACCGACATCAAATAAGGCTATGGAAATCCATCATAATCAATATTTTGGAAAAGTGTTTTTATGAAGGAAACTTTTCATTAGCAGCTTTTTTTCAATCCTTATTTTGCTTTTCTCAATTGGAACAAGGAAATTATCATAATAATTTATTAGTATAGCTCATGTTGAATTTCTCGCAGTTCCCTTCCTTAAAAATAAAAATAAAAAAATAAAAAAATGTGGATCTCCTCCAGTTTGATCTCCTCCAAGATCAAACTGAAAATAAGCTGTTTGAAAGACAAATATAAGACTTTTTTTGCTTAAAGACAAAGTAATACTTTTAAATTTAATCGCTTCTACATTTGACTTTTCGCAATTCAAAGTTGAGCTCCAGTAGTCTATTCTAGTACATCTCCTAGTTACTCGGAATCAGGGTCATAGTCAAAATATTAAACTAGCTAAAACAAAATGCTATAATATCGACGTTAGTCGAATCGACCCCACGACCTCGCTGTTAACTAGCCTTTTATCCGTAGATTACGACAGATTCCAGAATTTTTTTTCATAGAGCTTATAACCAAATTTAATTTAATTTAAACTAAAATAATCTAACCTAACCTAACTTTTGATTTTTACCGTCATAGTTTGGATAAGACTGAAAAACTGACTCGCAAGCTAATTGAATCCAAGCAGACAAAAAGGAATTTCAGACACTCACATACGACCTCAGTCAATATCTATTGATCGTATACCCCTTTTACTGTGAGTGTTGAGGATTACAGCCATTCATCTGCTTTTATTCCTCCCAGCTCTAGCATGGGTAATTACTATACAATTATTGGTAATTATGGACAATATGGGCAATCATGGGCAAATATCAACACACATACCCTCCATCCCACAAGCCTTTACACAGGTGAATCAGCACGGAAAAAATCTACCCATTATAAACTGAACCACATCAAAACCCAACTTCATAACCACAAAATTCAACACAAAACTCAAAAATCAATAGAGCTCCAAACTTAACCTAGGCAATTCAACAAAGGTGGCTCAATATTTAGGAAGGTTTAGCTTTTTTACAGTGGCAGCTTTACACTTCAACTAAGACGGCAACAGTGTCTTTCGAACTCAGAAATCCTTTTCATTGAAACGATATGTAATTAACGAGGGGTTCTGGTGTGAATTTTGGAGTGCCATGTGAGCCTTCCATTTCCACCACACGTGGCATAGCTCCCCCACGCTTGACATACTTTTTCAACGCTGGGTACAAGCCACCTGGTACGCGTATTTGCTGAAAGTGATCTACTTCATTAGCTATGACTAAAATATTCCATGCTAAACAGGGTGAAAATTCATTATTGAACTTGCATTTCATACCATACATTAAGCTGGTATTTAATACTCTAAACTTACTGAATTTTGATTTGAATAAATTATGGCACCCTAAACAAAAAGCTATTACATCTATTCAACCAAAGCTGATCGGATTTTCCTCTGGAATAACCTAGTTATTTGTTACCACTGCTCAGCCTCGCTGCCTTAAAAATTGTGTTAGAGAGGAAAATAAGAACGCGGGGATGTTGACAACCAAAAGTGAATTGTCTCTGTCCATTTTAAAGTCTAAAAGACTTCTTATTTCTAAATTTATTCAGAGCCTGTTATTCAAATTTGGAATAAAACAGGAGGGAGGTAACAATTTAAATTACTAAAAAAGGGGAAAATTTATTTGAATTTCGGTCCTAATTGCGGTGAATAAATTTAAAAGTAGCGTTATAACTTCGGAAAATGAGCTGGTGAAGAGTGGTGGAGGTAGCAGCTGTAATCAAATCACTCGAACTTTAAGTCTAAAATGCTTACAAAATTTCAATTAGTTATTCAAATTAGTAACCAAGGAGGATTTACCACAGAAAAGCAGAGGAATTATTTGTAAGAAATATCGTAATTCCAAAACTATTTTCTTTCTTTTTGCTCTTTAAAAATTTCATAATGGAAAACCAGTAAGGTAGAATTCAGCTTTTTATTATTTTTCCTGACTTAAAACTTCATTAAAAACAGCCAGTCGGGTATGATTCAAATTTTTATCCTTTTTCCTGGCTTAAAATTTCATCAAAGAAATCAGTTGGGTGTGCTTAAACTTTTTTATTGTTTTTACTGGCTTAAAAATTCTTAAAGAACTACAACTTTTTTCGGATGCTGAGAAATGGTTTGCGTAGCATAGGTACCGATCTCCGTGTTTGTTGCCTTCGGCCAGGAGTGCAAAGCGTGGTATAAAGAACAGTAAAACCAATTATAATTTGGCTTTTCCCCCCTTTTTTGGCTTAAAATCTTAAACAGGAACAACCATTCAGCTACAATTTAACTTTTTCTCCTTTTTACTGGGTTAAGATTTCACACAGTAACAAAGACAGTAACACAGTAACAAAACGTAATTAGTTAACTAAAAAGGCAGGGTTGCCTTTTTGATCACTGTTGCCTTTTAACCAATCAGGGTTAAAGGGAAGGCAACCAATCAGGTTGCCTTTCGAATTCCTTTCTGACTTACTATTAAGAAATAAAGTAGAAATTTAAAGCCAAATTTAAAGAAAATTTAAGCCAAATTAAAGCTAAGCCAAAATTGAAAGCTACAAACAAAATTGGTTGAGTTAAACCCAAAAATTTACCATTGACTATTTTCAAGTCTGAAAGATTTCCTTTCAAGGCCGTATCGAGGAGGTGGAGGAAGGGCTGGCGGTTTGAACCTCTCCCCGAAAATTTTATTCGACTCGTAAGATTTTTTGATGCATTTTTAAAACTTTTTAGTACCTCCCCCTGAAAAAATTCCCCCGAAAACAAATCCTGTGTTACTAGTAATCCATGCATTACTGCTCAATTTGTTAAAAAAAAAGCTATTAAAGTCATCAATAAACATAGATATATGTTATTTTATCTAGTTAATAATTTTCTTCGGTCCCTATTATTGGTTTATATTTAGTTTGTTTTCCTCAGGAAAATTCTCTTTACTGTCATTTGAACTTTCCCCGAAAATTCCTATCACCAAATGGAGAATTTATCTCTTGGAGATCCCCCTTAAACTATTTCTCCTAGAGTAAATCCCCCCCAAGAAAAGTTCATCCGAACTATTTCCTCCCGGAAGAAAATTCCCCCCGACATTTCCCCGGACAAAAGAAAGCAAGACAAATAAAAAGAATAATAATTTTGGCAAATTTTCCAGGTGTAAAATTTCCCCTGAAGAATTCCCACAAGAACCTTTCTCTCCACGGAAGGTTCTTCCCCTGAATCCCCACCAGAAAAATGTCAATACATTTCCCAATAGTAAATACTAAATGTAAACAATGGGTAAATTTCCTAACTTACAGCCCTTTCCCCGGGGACTATGTGGGTTATGTTATCTCCAGAGGCACGCTGAACAAAATGGATATCTCAAAATTTTGATCATGTGTGTTTGGGAAAGAAAGGGGCGTGGAAGGGGGGTTAGTTGCCCCCCAGTCTTTTTTGTCAATTGAGAAGGGCACTGTAACTTTTGATTTCCGTCTGAATGAGCCCTCTCCCCATCTTCTAGGACCATTGGTTCTATACGATCACCCCTGAAAAAAAAAACACAAAAAAAACAAACAAACACGCATCTGAGATCTTTCTTCTGGTAAAAAAAAATACAAAATTTCACTTTATTATAAATAGGAGACTGAAACCTGTACAGTAGAGTTTTCTGGTATGCTGAATCTGATACTCATATTTTCGTTAAATTCCCTTTACTTTTAGGGGGCGTCTCCCCCTTTTGAGAAAATCAGGCAAATTTTTCTCAGGTTCCTAACTTATGATGGGTAACATTAAACCTAATGAATTTTATATTTTCAGAATCGTCCATTAGTTTTTTTGTCCATTAGTTCTTATCAAAGTTCCTATTTTTATATTTTTGGATACTATAAGGGCCCAACGCTCCTTGCTTACGGCTCTTTGCCACGTACTATTTGATTACAGGCTAAATCAACCGTGTAAAGCGAGTTTTTTAAATGTGAACAAAGAATTGGGATAAAAATTACAGGAGTAAAAAAAGAAAAAAAATGTAAACAGCAAAACATTCCTGGTTTATATGGTAGACGAAACATACTCACGTTTCTGAAATTTAGGTAGGTCATTGGTTAAAAAGCCACCCAATACAGCTCATCGGCCCTAAAAGTTGAAGTCGAAAGATACCAAAAACATGTTCTTGAGACAAAATCATGCATACATCTATCTCACAGATCAGCTGCTACTAACAGGAAAGCCACGGGAAAAAATGGTCGAATTTGGGGGAAATTGCAACAGAATTTCTTTGTACAGCAAAATGTTTAAAAAGGTCAGCTGAATAACACAAAAGAATATACCAAAATAATCCTTGCAAAACTGTCCTAAATGTGCCCTTGAAGGGGGAACTGAGGGGGGAAAATCGATTTTTGTGTTTATAAATATTTTGGAGTTTAGATAGTCGTTTCCTATCAAATCAAGCATGCTGATTACAAATTTGAATTAAGATTTCCTTTTTTCTTCACCCTCATACCTATTTCCACCCTAAAAGGATGGAGAGGAGGTTAAAACTCGAAATTAAAAGATTGTCGTATTTTTCATCGTTTTCCTGTGGAATGACTGGTGGCCAATAGAAAAATGAAGTTAAAAACTTGATTTTACATGGTCAAGTACCTCATTTTACCTACAACAGTTGTAAAAATTGACCTATATGAACTAGTTATTTTCATCATTTTCGGTCGATTCACCCATTTCTATCAAGTTAGAATTGGCGCCTTAGATTGTGAGTCTCGAACCGTTTAATTTCAAACCAGTATTCTAGAATTCCCTTCCCCCCTTCAGTTTGCAGTTTTCATGCCCTTCTTTAACTGATCTAATCAGTGGGGCCATCTACCATAGTACTTGCTACATGACTGGGTTCAAGACTAAAAGAAAGTTTTGTGGTGTTATATTTACTTCCTTAAAAAGGACAAAAGAATAAAGCTAACGAGCGCGCTAGTCGAGCTGGAAAAACTCTAGTAATTTTCTTTGACCAACCGATTTACTGAAAGCCAAAGTGTCGTCGATGTAGACCCTACCACAATTACTTTGAGAAATGCTACCGTTGTTCTAGGTGGATTTCATATGCGTCTGAGTTTCCTTGGAGCCGTTGCCTTCCTAATGGGTGATTCAGGACTTTCGGAAATGATAATTTAAGTATACGCGCCTAACACTGGGCGAAGTATGTTACAAGGCAAAGCTGTCTCTCGTACTGTGGGAGGTCATGGTCTGTTGGATGTGGCCATTTATGCAAACCTTTTATCATCAGAACTGAATAGCAGAGTGTTTGATGGCAATGACATGTAACCAGAACCCCTTGAAAAGGCAAAACAGGTCGTACAAGCTGCTCCTTAAAGGAGATACCATTGACGAAGCGC
The DNA here is from genome assembly GCF_032884065.1 of Artemia franciscana. Classification (NCBI taxonomy): domain Eukaryota; kingdom Metazoa; phylum Arthropoda; class Branchiopoda; order Anostraca; family Artemiidae; genus Artemia; species Artemia franciscana. The sequence continues at coordinate 5,647,605 of NC_088864.1, forward strand.
AGGTGTCAGAATCAGCAAAGCTTATCCATGTAGTAGTTGATAGTATAAAAGAACGATTAGCCGAGTCATAAACTGCCCGTCTTTGGTTTCAGTATCTGGACCTACCTGGAATTGTGAGAAAGAACCTGTGAGCTAAACGATGTGGCAATTTTGATCTTTATCTACCGTCTTTGTTAGAAGTACTTCCTTCCTTTGCTGCTTCCAGCCATAATCTTTACACGAAGAATACTTGGCTGTTCATTCAGTTGACTTTCCATTGAGGAAAGACAACCCAGAGGATCACAAAATGTCGCAAAAATACCTGTTCATCCGGAGAACTGACAACTACTGGTTGGCATTACTATTAATTCGGTGATCAAACTAACGCTAATAAGAAATATAAAAGGAGTCCAGTCTGACGAGAGGTAGAGTCATGCTGAATCTTAGTAGACAATTGGGATATCTGCTATGCCTACTTTGCTTCTCGTGAATGGATCTTTGCAGAACCTGACTGGCCTTGAAGAGTGTATTATTGAAAATCACGCATAAGCAATACATTCGAGGAAAACCAGGCATCTGGGGGATATAGAAAAGATAGTTCGATATATTGGGCCCCTAAAACCCTGTGGGCAGGATTCACAGCTGTTGAACGTGATTGCTCATGTCCGCACTCATAATCTGTAAAAGTAGACGATGCCAAATCTGTGAGAGAAAAGATTCTGAATGACAAGGAAGCGAAAGACTTTAACAAAAATGTTTTCATACAAATGTATAAAGCTAAACTATGACTGAGAAGTCATCTGTGGTGATAGATAGTGGTCTAGCCTCAGTGGTTAGTGACAGTGGCTCTGAGTTGAACAAGGTTCTGTCGTTCGAGCTCTGTACTTTTTCCACCATCGGTGTTTAGTTCGTTGGAAAGCTGACAAATCTTCTCTAGCCAAATGTACTGATGAAAATTTATTGGCTCGGTGGTCAAGTGACATTGCCAACCTCCCAGAGAGATTTGGAACGTGGCTGGCTATTACACAAAATATCGTGGACTGCCGGATTCTCCTATTCTAAAATAGCAGAATTCTACGTAGATAATGTCAAATTTCGGCCAGACAGTGGTAGTTATTTACTCTTACACTGATACGCCAACGACAAAGAACTGCACACAGCTGAAGAGCAACCAAAGGTTTGTCCCGTCCAACGATTGAATTCTTTCCTAACATGATCGTTAAAAGTAAGGAGGAAATTGTGAGAAGTCCGAAAAATAAACAATGATTCATCGACCTACTTACTCAGAGCCTGGAGAAATCAGGGTGTAAATTTCTATAGGCTCAGGATGATGCCTATATGTTTGTTGTATAAACTGCAATCAGTGGTACTAAAATTTTGTCAACCACTTTCAGTTAGAATAATGCCGACCTATTAATAGTTCTGATAATGTTGTGCTAGTTTTTTTTCTATTGATCCAGAGTGTCATAATCTATGTTCATTTGTGGATTACAAATGAAAAAGTAGTTTCCTTGTCACTTAAAGATGGTGTTTTTGAGAATGCGTGCAAGATCTTCAAGACACAGGGATCCAACCACCGGGAGACCACCGAAGCTAGAGAGAAAGTTTTGCTCCGCATATACAAAAGGAAAAGTAATGAGAAGACCCTGAAGCATGTCCGGGTGTGGTGGCAATTTACTTTGCGGGTGGCAATTTCAAATAATTTTGTTCAGGCAGAGGGAATTCCACCAACTTTGGCTGCCACAAAATACCACTTTTACAAGGGTTATTTGTAAATATTGAAGTGGCAAGACACGTCCAATTTTCTAAAGCCCGAAGAGTGGGATTGGTGCCTCTCTTCGTCGTGGAATATGTATCTTCCCATTATGACAACTGCTTCACCAGCACCAGAAAGTCTGTCGAAGTTAGTGCTGTTCCAGGGCACCAGCAAGGAGTGTAAAGGAGCGTTATATGCTAACGCAGCAACAAGACAGGATAAGGACGATAACAAAGATGAGTAGGAGGAAGAATTAGCTTTAGGTTGTGCTTTAAAATCAAAACGTTCTAAACGTTCCTTTTTATGATTGATTGATCTGAAGTTTTAACCTCGATAAAAGAATTCGTTTTCAAGAAGTTATATTTATCGATCACTCATATAACAGGGCCCATAGAGGTGAAAAAAACTGCTTTTTAACCTCATATTTGGCAATACTCTACTTTATTTGATATAAAATGATCCTCTGGTCGCAGGAATCCATCAAATAACGATCTGCGTACTTTACCCACACTTCCCCTTATTCCAGGAAGGTGAAAATTGATACTCTGATGTGAAAAACTGGATTTCTGACGTCCTATTCGAATTCGTCGTGATTTATTTGATAGGAAACGACTATTTAAACTCCAAAACATTTATAAACACAAAAATTGATTTTCCCCCTTCAAGGGCAAATTTGGGACACTTGTGCAGGAGGAATTTTTATGTTTTTTTTGCAGTTCTGAAAAAATGATTTTTCTGAACATTTTAGGGTAGCAAAAATACTGTTGCTATTTTCCCGAGGTAAAAACCGTATTTTTACTCAGCTAAAGTGGGGCAACACCATAGAACGACGGCTCTTCTGTAGAAAATACTATAATAAAATTAAAAAGTACCATTCGATTCTCCAATCAACTCCCTTTCCAAACGTAGTATTGGCTAATGTGACAAGAGAATGCCCCCAATGTAAAAAAAAAATGTAGGCCCATAATTATTCAAAATTAAATGAAAATATTACTAGCGAAATTCTTATTTTATAATATCCAGCATGTGTCTATTAAATAGTTTCTTTTTGTTTCCTTCAATTGTTACTCACATTTTGTGTCGGTAAATAAAAAAATCCACTGAAAGCAAGGAGCAACATTAAAACTTGAAACTAACACAAATTATTCCGCGCATGAGGGGGGCTACCCTTTTTCAACCCTCGCACTTTGCGCTGAAGTTGGAATTCTTGTCACCATCCTTTAAGAAAGACTGCTCATCCATGCTTGAATTTGAATCAGAAGTATCTTTGAAGAACTCTAAGACTTTAGTGTAAAGAGTGAGGGTTGAAGAAGGGGCACCCCTCCTTTATACGGAATAATGTCTGTTTTTAATAAGTTCTAGTGTTGCTCCTTACTTCCAGGTGAAAATTGAGTTGAAATTGATTTTTTTTAAATTTCATTTTCTAAAATTTAATTTATGATTTTATTTTCAAATTTTATCACGAATTCCCTCCCCTCTCGGAATATTTGGCCTGGAAAATTTCCCAGTAAATTTTCTTTTTCACAAAAAATTCGCCCCTCCTTTCTGAAAATTATCCAGCAAAATTTCTGTATATTTCTCAATAAAAATACTATATGTGAACAATATAAGCAAATTCCGTAACTTATAGCCTTTTCCCCAGGGTCTACGGAGGATCATATTATCACCGTAAAAATAATAATTGAACCTTTCTCCTTCCTTTTTTTGAAAATCAGCAATTTTTTTCAGGTTTATAGCTTTTGATGGGCAGAATTGAACTTAAATTGATATTGTAAATTTGGAATCAGCATAAAAAACCAACTGTTTTGATACAACAATTTTGTCAAATTTCCTTTTTTTTAGAGTTCCGGTTACTACTGGGCCGAGTTATCTGGCTGATAACGCTCTTTTCCAATGCGATTATTCTGTTAACGGTTTAATAACAGAAATAATTGTTAATAAAGTACGACGCAAAACTAATGAAAAAGAACAGAGAAATATATTATTTAGGGCTAAATGTGGACCGCTAGGGGGAGAGGGCCATAGTCAAGGTAGTGAATACACATTTGGAAAGAGCGTTTATTGGGGATAGAATGGGTTTATTCTTTTTATGTTAGTGTCACCTTCCAAAGAGCAGTTGTTCTCCGGTGGTACCAAATAAGTGTTTTCCAAATGCAAAACCGAAATATATCTATTTTGTTTCCCAATTATTTTTTCATTCCTTTATCTGCTTACATAACAAGGAGGGAGCCTGCAGCTTTAGGATTAAAACGACCGACTTTCAAACTAACAAGCGACCTATAACAATTATCCGAAGAGACGTAATTACGGCAGGCAACACTTGGGAATCGACGAAAGAAGAATAGCACTCAATAATCTCAAGACTTAAGCAGATTTCCGTCAAAGGGAAATTGAATTCCTGTAAAGATTTACTTGTGAATTTCATCAAGTTGACGCTCTCTTCTTTTGGAATGACGAACCTGTAGGAGTTTTTCTTAATTTGACTTGCAAATAGGGATTTATAAAAAATTGTAAAAATAATATTGATCAGCATGCTACTTGGCCTAGTACCAATGCCTTGAAGATAAGAATAGACATGAGTTCAAGTATTTTTGCCATTAAAAGTTTGTAAATTTTTTTTTTTACATTTTGATGATATTATATGATATTTACCAAATACAAAAAGCCTTCCATGGCCGTAATTAATACGAAAATTATCACAATGTAAAGAACTAAAAATAAAAGCACACCCTTGAATCCAAAATTAATTTGTAAATTAAAGAAAATGACGATGGTAACAAAAATGTAGAAATGTAGCCATGTATTTTCTCATGACGTCATTAACGACGTCAAATTCTTAATTTGACTTGCGAATAGGGGTTTATGGAAATTTGTAAAAACAATATTGATCAGAATGCTACTTGGCCTAGTGTCAATACCATAAAGATAAGAATAGACATGAGCTCAAGTATCTTTGCCATTAAAAGTTTGTAGAAAATCTTTTGCATTTTGATGATATGATATTTATAAAAAAAAAATCCTTCCATGGCCATAGTTTTATACGAAAATCATTTAAAATAAAAACACACCCTTGAATCAAAAATAAATATGTAAATTGAATAAAATGACAATATTAATACCAACCAACCTTTACAATCTCTTTATTGCCTTAAGATTTCTGAAATTTACTATAGGATCAACCCATTCCTTCAGTTCAAAACACACAGGACAATTTTCCTCCCTCAAATATTTTAACTGCTAAAACAGAAATTAATTTCAGGTAAAAACGATTCCAGTGCAATATGCTCCCTACAATATTAAGTTAAAAAAAAGTTCTCTCAACTGAAAGTAAGGAGCAGCATTAAGAATTAAAAAGAAAAGAAATTATTCCGTACATGGGAGGGCTGCTCCTTCTCCAACCCTCGCTCTTTACTTTAAAGTTTGAATTTTGTCATAGTTCTTTAAAATTAACCACGAAATCCCCCCCCCATACAAAATTTCTCTGGAAAATTTTCTCGTAAACTTTCCTCCCCATGAAAAATTCCTCCTCTCCCCACAGATAATTACCAAGGAAAATTTCTGTATGTTTCTTGATAACAACTACTATATTTGAACAATATGAACAGATTGCTGAACTTACAGCCCTTTCTCCAGTGACTATGGAGGGCCCTGTTATCACCAGAAGTCCAGTTATTGGACCTTTCAACTATGCTGATTCATATGACTATCTTAAAAGTTTTACATTTGGTTGTCTTTGGGCGAGAAATGGGCGATGGGCGTGGGAAGGGGGCTAGTTACCGTCCAATCTTTTTGGTCACTTAAAAAGGTATCTAGAACTTTTGATTTCCGTTCGAATGAGCTCTCTTCCGATTTTCTAGGACCAATAGTTCGATATGGTAACCACTGGAAAAAAAACACACCCGTGATCTTTTTTCTGGCAAAATAACAACAAAATTCCACATTCTTATAGAGTTCTCTAATATGCTGAATATGATGCTCTGATTTTCGTTAAGATTGCTTGAATTTTTGAGGCGTTTTTCTCCTTATTCAAAATCCAAGCAAATTTGATCAGGCTTGTAGCTTTTGATTTAGATATTTTTCTGTTATCAGAATTGCGATTTTTTGACTTCCAGTTACTATTGGGCCGAGTCGCTGCTTACTTACGATTTGTTACCAAGGACTGTTTGATAGAGGACACTCAATAGTAAAATAAGTACAGGTTTCTATTGGACCTTTCCAAGACAGAGGAGAATTAACTTTCCATGTATAGGGTCGTATCCAAGATTTGTTTTTTGGAAGGATAGGGGGTTGCCTATAGAATCTTATTCTCGAGGGGTTACAACATATTGTCTATGGGGAGCTCAAAGATTTTTCTTAGGGCCAATTTACGAGCGGAGAAATATTCTTAAGTTTGTTTTAGGAGAAATAATTCTTTTACTTGTTTTATAACCGAATTATAAGTTGAAAAAATATTTATAGGGGGAGGGGGTTGAACCTGATGGCCCCCGCCCATGGATACCCCTCTGTCCGAATCCTATTTACAGAACAAAGTAATCTGCAATGTCACGTAATAAACAGATTTAGTCTGTTATTAGGGTGGGTTTTTGCTGCAGATTAAATAGATGGTCAATCAAACAAAGATAGCAGATACTGACACCGATGAAAAGTAAATCTTAAAACGAGCAAAAGTTAAATTAAACATTCAAGTCAAACTTAAAACGAACAAAAATTACTTCAAGCTGGATTTAGTAGTGATGCCTTTCTGGAGCTGACGACGGCCACTAGGGTTGTATAATTGGAGCCAATAGCCCTTCAAAATGTTATTACTCACACCTACGTCTCAAGCAATGCTTTAGTGCAGATGTAACAGTATAGTACACGGGTATGTTCCATAATAGGGGAATCTTTACTGATGTTAAGATTGACGCATTATCCTGTGACTTGTGGTCGAGTCCCCTTTTGTAACTGAGGTGGACACACTCGTGGGGTGTTACGTAAGACAATGCACACATGGGATTCTATATAATACTCTAAGAGATTTTTTTCTTTCAATGGGTTTTTCTTTTTTAGGGGGAACTTTGTAATCTAATGATTTTGTTCACATTAGGATTAAAAAAATATTTCCCATAAAAGGAATGGAGCACTAGCTACCTGGACCAAGAAGGTCTTTCTAATATTTTGATTCAAGAAATACCTTCTAAGTGACAACATACTCTGTGCACGGAGAATTCTGTGTTCTGCTCTCTAGAATGATAGAATAGATAAAGATTTCAAACCCTTTCCACATGAGAGCGCAAACAATCCCAATGCTATTGATTTTGCTTTATTAGATGCACCTGCCTGTTACACTATATTAATTTAAATCTTGATACAAGCTAAATCACAATTTTAATGGGACTTTAAGTGTTACGCTTTATGCAGCAGAAGCCTCAATACTTTTTGTTTATCAAAAAATCAAAAATTATCAAAAAATACACCAAGGAAATCTGAATATACTAGGTTTAGGAGTGGAATATGGAAAAAGTGGTCTAAAGCGAATATTGAAAAGGCTTTTGTATAGTATGGTGGTCAAAAATTGATTTGGGGGTTTATGTAAATCAGCATAACCTATGTTTAGTAGCACAATATGGAATAAGGGGCTTTAAGACATTAAAATAAAGACTTTACCAAGAAATTGGTAGGGGTTGTAGGAAAATCTGAATAACCTAGGTAAGAAAAAACTTGTATTGTTAAAATTATTACATGGTGTTTCAATAGTATGGTGGTAAAATAATGGTACGGGGGTGCATACAAATATAATTTATCTTGGATAAGGAACGCAGTATGTGGAACATTGGTTTAAAATCAATAAAAAAAATCCTTCTGAAAAATATGGTGATAAGAAGTTGGCATGGGGGTATGTGCAAATCTGAATAATAATTTAAGCTTAGCAGCACAATATGGAAAAAATGCTTTGAAAGAGCAATTAAAACTCAATAAATGGGAAAAAAACGTAAAAAAACTTATAAAGGATAAAATATAAGCAAAAAAGTGTAAATTAAAGAACATTGCGGACCCCCTAGCAAACAATTACAGGGGGAAGGTTGTTATTAGAGGTAAATTTAAGCCATATTAAGATACATTCCTGAGAGCTCTTAATGAAAATACTTCGTTTCTTTGAGCCAAGACTAATTCCTGGTTGACAAGCGCACATTTGAGTAATATTCTTCTTCATATTTCGTATAATCTCGTTAGAGGTAAATTTAACCCACATTAAGAAATATTTTTGAGAGCTTATAATGAAAACACCCTGTTTCATTAACTGTGTTAGATTTCAGTCCCCCTCCACCCAAAAGTTTCTTTTAACACCACCCACCTTAATTTTAAGCTATAGGACGTGATAGTCAAAGGTGATTCACGCAGCCACACCACACTATGACTGGTCCTCTAGCCATCTCTGGCACCTTCAAATCATTCTGACAATTTCTGTTTAAAACTTATGTTTTAAATCCATTGGTTCATTTTATTTGCAAACCAGCCCTCAGTGATATAACATGTCATTTTACGCCACTCTGCCACACTATGACTGGCCCTTCAACACCCTGCGGCAGCAATCATGCTTAATAAGATGTTTTTCATATATTTCCCTGTTAAAAATCATGCTTTAACCAATCGTGAGGCCCTCATGACCGATCAAGCCATCGTGGCTTACTATGGCTGGCAATTAGCAACCTCTGCCTCCCCTCATTTCGTAATAAATTTTTCAAATATTTTCTTGTTAAAAATCATACTTTAAATCCATTGCTTTGTGTTTTTGCAGGTCAGCCCTCCTTGATACACCATGTCAATTCACACCACCATGCCATAAAAGATCCCGCCCTCTGGCGCCCCTCATCATTCCTAAGAGATTTTCAGAATTTTCTTTTTAATAAAGTGATATCCAATCCCGTTTCCCTCCACTTCTGGCCACCAGTTACAACGCTTCTATTTCCAATTCTGTTGGCTTCTAGCCCGCCTCAACTGGTTCCAGTTCCCAGTTCCGAATAAAGGTGCGCTCCGATCCCATATCCGAATAAAGGTCCGGTTGTATCAGTTCCGGATCCTCTCACTTCTGTCCCCAATTCCAAAGCTCTCATTCCAACAATTCTGCTCCAAGTTCCATCGATTCAAAGATGTATTTTGGGGCTGCCTTCGTGTTAATCTATGGCTGGTCATCAACACTAGCTAGTTTATTGTATATTTTTGAATAGTATTACTTGTACAATAGAGGAATAAACACTTACATCTTTTTTTTAAAGATGAATACAAAATATTTCTACTGAATGTGCTTATGATAGAGTTATCGTAGCATTGAATACTGACAAAGAGAAATATTTGAACTATGGAACAAGAATTAATGGGCGTTATATTGGAAATGTAAGCTTGCGTTGTCATGAGAGTGAAGAGTTAAATTCCACTGGAACACCGAAGCAATTCAGCATTGCTTATGGTGGATATACAAGAGTCAAATTTCCAGAGAGGATAGTGCTCAAAGAGAATGCAAATAAAAACTTTTAGTTCTTGACGAAGGTCAGCTTCTTGGTTATGCTGCTGGTAACATGTTACCATTTGATAGCTTCAATTTCCACCTTTTTGGTATTGGCATTCAAAAGAAGACAAGACGAAGACAAGCCTATTATAGCACCAATATTATTAGCCATATCTTATCTAAGTGCCGAAAATACAATCTATGCAACAATAATGTTGTAACAGACAGTAAAACCGCAAGTAAAATAAACAGGACAATGGTAGACAATATCACAATGGAATATATTGACGTTTTGATGAAAAACAAAACACCGGTAAACGTTACTAAAACCACCATGGGTTTAACAGCAGATAAAGTCCATAATATATGGACATAGATAACTGATAAAAGTTATCTATGATCCCAAAATGGAATGTGTGACATCTCAATAGAAAACATGATGAAATATTCCATGGAATGAATTGAATGCATTCTTTTTTATGATTTTATTCCACATGCCATCATTTCAATAAAAAAACTTCTTGCGGTACGTTGATGTTTCCATTACTTTTAGGGTAAGCTAACAACTTGAACTTTCCAATGTTTACTCAATAATCAGAGATGCAAGAAAAATAATTTTTAGAGACAAAGGTTTTAGTACCCGGCTCAAAAGGGGATCTACTAGAATCTTATATAGGTTGACAGAGTTTTTGCGGAAGTCTGAAAGTAATGGCCATTTTTCTTCGAAAGCCCGCGCACAGAGACAAGTAAACAGACACTTACTCACACAGGCACGGTGGAAGACAGACAAACACAAGCAAAAAAAATAAAAAGTCAGACACCCAAACACACAAAGATAGGAATAGAAACTTGAAAACACGTGCTCAGTCACACAGACACGGTGGAAGAGCGACAAAAACACACACAAAAACACTAAGTGGGAAAAACAAAACACAAAAAGGCAGGCACAGAGACACGCAAACAGACACTCATTCATACAGGCATGGTTGAAGAAAAACAAAAAAACACACAGAGTCAGAAACACAAATACACAAAACAGGCACAAACACATGCAAACAGACGCTCAGTTACACAGCCATGGTGGGAGAGAGACAAAATAAACATAAAAACACTAAGTCAGACAAACAAACGCGGAAAGACAGGCACAAAGACATCCAAACAAACGTTCAGTCACAGAAGTATGATGGAAGAGAGACAAAAGACACACAAATCACCAAGTCAGACACGCAAACACCGAAAGAGAGGCAGAGAGACATGTAAACAGACGCTCAGTCACACAGGCATTGTGGGAGAGAGAGAAAACACACATAGAAACACAAAGTCAGACACACAAAGACAGGCACAGAGACATGCAAACAGAAGCTCAGTCACACAGGCACGGTGAGAGGGAGACAAAAACACACAAAATGTTAGACAACCAATCACAAAATTACAGAAACAGAGACATGCAAACACAAAAACATAAAGTCAGACACACAAAGACACAAAGACAGGCTCAGAGACCTGCAAACAGAAACATCAGTTACACAGGCATACTGAAAGAGAGACAAAAACACACGCAAAAACACAAAATCAGAAACACAAAGAAACAAAAAACAGCACAGAGCGATGCAAACAGGCGTTCAGTCACACATGCACGGTGGGGGAGAAGACACTCAGTCCTACAGACATGGTGGGGAAGAAGATGCTCAGTCAAACAGGCATGATGGGAGGGAGACAAAAACTCACACAAAAACACAAATTCAGACGCATAAAGACAGGCACAGAGATTTCCAAGCAGTTGCTCAGTCCCACAGGTATGGTGGGAGAGATGCAAAACACACACACAAAAACAAAAAGTCAGACAAACAAACACACAAATACAGAAACAGAGACATGCAAATAGATACTTAGTCGCACAGGTACGGTTGGAGAGACACAAAAAAAAAACACGCAAAAACACAAACTCAGACACAAAGACACAAAGTCAGGCACAGAGACATGCAAACATAAAATCAGTTACACAGGCATTGTGGGAGAGAAACACACACAGAAAAACAAAGTTAGACAAATAAAGTAACAAAGAAAGGCACAGAGTCATTCAAACAGACGCTAAGTCACAAAGGCACGGTAGGAGAGAAGACGCTCAGTCACACAGGTACGGTAGGAGAGAGACATAAAACTCACACAAAAACACAAAGTCAGACACACAAAGACACAAAGACAGGCATAGAGATTTGTGAACAGATGCTGAGCGACACAGGCACGGTGGGACAGAAACAAAAAGAAACACACAAATACAAAGTCAGACACACAAGGAAAGGCACAGAGACATGCAAACAGACGCTCAGTCCTGTAGGCACGATGAAAGAGAGACAAAAACTCACACAAAAACAAAAAGACAAACACACAAAGACAGGCACAGAGACATGCATATTGACGCTCAGCCAAACAGGAAAGTGGGTGAAAAACAAAAACTCACACAAAAACACAAAGTCAGGCCCACAAACATACGAAGACAGAAAAAGAGACATGCAAACAGACGCTCAGTCACAAAGGCACGGTGGGAGAGAAAAAAAACACATAGAAAAACACAAACTCAGACACGCAAACAAACAAAGACGGGCATAGAGACATGCAATACAGTCACACAGACACCATGAGAGAGCAACATAAACACAAAAACACACACATAAACACAAAAACACAAAGTCAGACCGTGCAGAGACTTGAGCCAGTCTCTGCATGGGCTAGAAGCTAATTTTATCTAGTTACAACAAGAGTATGCCCATATTGGACTCCCGTTTAATGCTGAAAAGTCTGAAGTACTGCTTTTTAGCTCGAAACAAGATGCTGGTGGGAGCGTCACACTTGGTGATTCTATTGTTGAGCTCACGGATAACATTGTATATCTAGACTTTCCAATTGGACAGTAAGTACTAGAGACGGGGCGGTTACTGCTTTCTCATTTTTCAGAAGCGGTCATCTCTTACGTATAGCTGTATAGTGGTAAATAAGCAGAAAATTGATCGCCATCTGTTGCCCCAGGTGTACGATGCTATGATTTTACCTTTCTATCTGTACCTTGGCCCATTTTGGTGCATTTTTTCGGCTACAGATAAACTGAAATTACGCTCACTGTACTACAAGTATGCAAAGTTTTTGCTGCGTTTACCTCGGTGGATAAGTAACACACAAGTCAGAGACACAGGTACGGTGAGGGAGAGAGAGATAGAACATACGCTAACGTAGAGAGTCAGACACGCATATACACAAAGACAGACACAGAGATAGATATATACAAGCCATAAATACAGGCTCGGAAAGAGAGAGAGGAGAGAGAGAGAGAGAGAGAGAGAGAGAGAGAGAGAGAGAGAGAGAGAGAGAGAGAGAGAGAGAGAGAGAGGAGAGAGAGAGAGAGAGAGAGAGAGAGAGAGAGAGAGAGAGAGAGAGAGAGAAGAGAGAGAGAGAGAGAGAGAGAGAGAGAGAGAGAGAGATAAGGACATTGATCGAAACAAATTTGTTCCATCTCTCTAAGACTGCGGTAAAAACCCTGTTAACCTATTTCAAACTTTCGTAGATCGTCCTATGAGCCTGTTAGCAGTACCTGAAATGTCTCTGAAAATTCCTTTTCTTGCATCTCTGACTTTTGAATAAAACATCCTAAACGTGGAGTTGTTATCTTACCCTAAAGATAAAGGAAACGTAACAAAGTAATTAAATACATTTTGGTATTGAAATAATGCCATGTGTAATAACATCATAAAAAAGAATGCTTTGAATTCAATGCATAGACAACTTTTATCGACATCAACATACATTTCATCATTGTTATTATCGGATTCATGGACTGCATCAGCTGGTGAGCCCATGATTGTAGTAGTAGCGTTTGCCGGTATTTTGTTTTTCTGCAATACATCTATATATTTCTTGGTGATATTGTCTGTCAATGTCCTTTTTATTTGACTTGCGGTTTCACTGTCTATTACGAGATTGTTTTTACATAGATCGCAGTTTCGGCACATTGTAATATAGGTGCTGTAGTAGGCTTGTCTTCTTCTTGTCTTCTTTTGAACGCTAATACCAGAAAGATGGCGATAGGATCTATCAACAGGTAACATGTTACCAGAAGCATAAACAAGAGGTTAGACTTCATCATCAACTAAAAGTTTATATTGTCGTTCTCTTTTTGCACTATCATCTCTGGTAGATCCACCATTAGTAATGTTGATTTTTTTTGTACTCCGAAGGAATTTAACTCCTCATTGCAATGACAAAGCACGTATACATTTCGAATGAGATCCCTATTATTGCTTGTTTCATATTTCAAATATTTTTCTTTGTCTGCATTCAATGCTACGATATATTCATCATGAACACACACGCTCCCGAAACATTTCATCTTTACCTTTTAAAATAAGATGTAAATGTTTATCCTTCAACTGTACAAGTAGTACTGATAGAAAACGTGCAATACATTAGCTATTGTCGATGACCATTCATGGATTATCACAGAGGCAGCCGAATACAAAATCTTAGAATCGGTGGAACTTGGAGCAGAATTGGGGAATTGGAACTGTGGATTTGGGGACAGAAGTTGAGAAATCTGGAACTGATGCAACCGGAGCTTGATTTTGAACTGGGATTGGAGTGGTCATAATGGGAACTGGGACCATTTGAAGCGGGTTGGAAGCCAGCAGAATTGGAGGTGGAAGTGTTGTAACCAGGGACTAGAAGCGGGGAAAGGTGGAATTGGATATCATTTTATTTAAGAAAATGTCCTAGGAATGATGAGGGGTGCCAGAGGGTGCCATGGCCAGCCATAGTGTGCCACAGTGGGGTGATCGGTCATGGTGATACTATGATGGGGTTGTCTTGCAAAAACACGAACCTATGGATTTAAAGCATGATTTTTCAAAAGAAAATATCTGGAAAATGTTTTAAGAATAATTATGGGTGTCAGAGATTGCCAGAAGGCCAGTCATAGCGTGGAACAGTGGCTTGAAATGACATGCCTTATCATGGAGGGATGGTTTGCAAAAACATGATAAAATGGATTTAAAGCGTGATTTTTAACAAGACACTGTCTGAGAATGTCTTAGGAATGATGAGGATGTGCCAGAGGGCCAGTCATAATGTGGCACGGTGGTATAAATTATCTTAGACTAACACGTTCTACAGCTTAAAGTTAAGGCGGGAGGTGTTAAAAGAGTTTTTTGTTGAAGGGACTGAAATCTAACACTCAGACAAAGAACCCGGGCATTTTCATTAAAATCTCACAAAAATATTTCTTAATGTAGGTTAAATTTACCTCTAATAAGGTTATGCGAAATATGAAATAGAATACTGTTCAAATGTGCGCTTGTCGACCAGGAATGCCTGGAATTCCTTCCCTGGAATTGCTTGCTAGGGGTGTACTATTCATAGTTTGTCATAGCGACGTGAATTGCCATGGAATAACATGCTCTACAGATTAAAGTGAAGCTAGGAGAGTGTTAAAAGAATTGCTTTTCGACGGAGGGGAACTGAAATCCAACACACAGCACTAAAATCTCTAAAAAAAACCTAGATGTCGGTTAAATTTATCTCTAACGAGATTATACGAAATACGAAGAAGAATAATTATTCAAATTTGCCCTTGTCAACCAAGAATGTATTGTCTTGGCTCAAAGAAACGAGGAATTTTAATAAAGACCTGTCAAAGATAGGTCTTAATACAGCTTAATTTTACCTCTAATAACAGCCCTCCGCTTCTCCTAGAATCAGTTGCTAGGGGCCTCCATCTTTCTTTAATTCACGCTAGTTTTTTAACTTATATTTGATCTTTTATTAGATTGTTCATGCTTTGTTTTCCCGTTTGTTGAGTTTTATTTGATTTTTCCAAACACAATTTTCCATATTACGCTCTAATCTTGAATAGTTCAGATTTGCCTACACTCCCATACCAACTTCTTATCACCATGCATTTCGAAAGGCTTCATTTTATTGTTTTCAAATTACTTTTCCCCACACAACGTTCCTAAGCCTGGATAATTCAGATGTTGCGTACTCCCCCCATACCGTTTTGTAACCGTCATACTATTCAAACACCATGTCATAATATTAACAATAATTTTACAGGTTATGTCCACACAATTAGGTTATTCAGATTTCACCCGTACAGACCTCCAGCCCTTACAATCCGAGCCGAGTCTGATCCTTTGTCTGAAAGGACCCGAGTTCGAATCCCAGGGTACCCAATTGTTCAGTTTGGGACGGGGGTCAGTGGCGGGACTCTGTAAGCTTAGCCAGAGTCGACCCACCTCTAAATGGGTACCTGGAGAAATCCGGGGAAGGTAAACAGGAAGGGTGTGCGAAAGCACAGGATGGTTGGCCCCCAACCACCCACTGCACTTCCTGGCTGAAGGGCCAAGAAACGGAGATCAGCACCGCCGGTAGGGACTGTAAAGTCTAATGCCGTATCATTTACCTTTACCTTCTATTAATTAGTTTGTTTTTTGATTTTTCTAACACAAAATTTTCTAAGACAAAATGTATGGAAGCTTCTGCTGTATAAAGCGCAATACTTAAGTCCCATTTGTGGTGGGTGCGAAGCGCCCCCCCAACAGATAGTATTATATAAGACCCAGGTGTGCGTAATAACGTCTTGAGGGGCTAGTAGCTCTAATTGTTCACCCCTAGACGTCTTAAAATCCAAAAAGTCATCACTACTGGAGTTTCCCCTAGGAACAAGATTGTTTTTAACTGAAAGCAAGCAGCGACATTAAGACTTAAAACGAACAGAAAATATTTTATATATGAAAGGGGCTGTTTCTTCCTCAACGTCTCGTTCTTTTACGCTAAAGTTTAACTCTTTGTCACAACTCTACCTTCTAAAATAATAAAAACTTTAGCGTAAAGAGCGAAGCGTTGACAGCCGCTTTCATATACGGAAAAAGTTCCACATCTTTGCAGATAAGAGCTTCGAACTTCTACAGTAGGGTTCTCTGGTACGTTGAATCTGATGATGTAATTTTTATTTAGATTTCTTTAATTCAAAGGGATGTTTCTCCCTATTTAAAAAATCAGGTAAATCTTCTCAGGCTCGTAACTTTTGATGGGTAACACTAAACTTGACAATATTATATTATTTGGAATCAGCACAATAAGCTAAATCCTTTGATGCATCTTTTGATAATAAAATCCCGTTTTTTAGAGTTTCGGTTACAATTGAGCTGAGTCACTCCTTATTTACACCTCGTTACCACGTAATGTTTGATTGATGTTTTACTTGTCGTCGATGTTTTAAAAATAAAGCACGCTTTTCAGAATACAAATAGTTTTCAACAAAAAGCAAATGACACAATAGGCTTTAGGATTTTTGCGGTTAGGGGCAAGGCTGGGGGCAGTAGCCAAACTCCTGCTTGAAGTAATTTTTGTTTGTTTTAAGTTTGACTAGAACATTCAATTTAATTTCTACTTGTTTTAAGATCTATTTCTTTATCTACATCATTGTCTTCTATCCTTATGTTTGATATGCTCATTTATTTTAATTTATGCTCCTTTTTGGTTTCATTTATTCTTTAATAGTAATTTACTGTCGCGATAAGTGTGAACTAGCAAAAGAATTTGTTTCTGGTGGTCTTCAAGTTTGATATAGCTTTTCGCTTTTCGTTGAAAAACTTCTTTTTCGAATACTTTTCTTTTAAATCAATAGGAACAAATTCTAATGGACAATCGCGCTCAATATACCTGAAAATTTTCAGCTTAATTCCATTAAATTTTCATGAGATACTGAAGATAAACACATTTATCAGCCTTGCATGTAATAGTGTCTTATGTTTCAGTTCAATATTCACACGGGTATGCCATAAAAATTTTGGCTTAATGCATTTCTCTGCTCCTGAGATATTGCAGTTATATCCTTTTTACAGTCTGGATGTAAATGTTTCATCTCAATATTCCTGTTAGGCCCTTGGTCTTAATTATCAGGTAAATAAACAATTTGTGGTGGACTGTTTGCTTTCTAAGCCTACTTTTGGACCCCTGGCCCGGCCCTAATTAATAGTTAAACGTAATCTTCGGCCCTTCTATGCTCGTTTCTTCCTTTTCATTTTTATCGTAATAATCTTTCGCGTCTCAAGGGTCGAGGGGAAAAGCAGCTAATTAAGACGGCTAGAAAAAATGATTAAGTATGGATATTTATTTGAAAGCTTCATTTAACCAAGTTGATTCACTCGATCTTTAAGCAAACCAGCCCATAGGTGGATAATTACGAATCAGCTGTTATGAAGAAGGGACTATGAGTCATTATCAGGGGGATGGAGAGGGAAGTTGACCCAAAGAGTTCAGTTCAATTTTCAAATTGTATAGAGGAACAAATTTGGTCCTCTTTTGGGCAAAATCGTAGTTTGATGACAAAAATGGCAGAAAATGCCATTTTTCCACGAATCTTTTACTTGACGAATTTCCATTTCAAATGTGAAATGTTAAGGAAACTATATAGGTTTGATTTTAATTTTTATCAGTACTCTGTGTTTTTAGTAACATTTCTTTATAGGTCTGCTATCTGCTAATAATTGACATTCTTTTTGTTTTCTAGGTGCGAAACCCGGCTGGGTTTTGGAACTAATTCTGTATAAGCCTGTGCACTGTTTCATATATGCAATACTTTCATTTAAGGAAAAACTGTTTTTATTAATCTTTACAAGAAAGGACTCATAAAACTATCAAAGCTCTAATAAACAAATTGTGGCAGTAGTGGCACAGGTAGTAATAATGGTGTACATCTATATAGAGGACATTACGTAATTTCTGTGACGTCATTTTTTCATTTTAAATGACGTCACTGTTTCAACACTGTTATTCTAAGCAATTTCAGACAGCGTAAATATCATGGTGGATGAAGTTGTGACGTCATCTTCGAAATATAAAGGCATAGTTGCGCCATTCGGTGTTCAGTTATTTTAAGAAAATGAATTACGCAACAAGAATAATTGCAATCGTTTTACCTGTTGCAGTGGTTTGTACAACCATTTGGTGGGGAAGACGAAGGTGCCAAAAGCAGTCAGGCTTCAGCAAAAAGCCGACAAACCTGCCCAAAATCATCCATACCAGTAATGCAGAGCATGAGCCTAAATACAACCCAAAAGCTCTTGCAAATAAAACGAACGATTCCAAATGGGATCATGATGGTGACTTTGGAAATGGATTACCCTGCATTGATCTTGAGACTGGAGAATACATTTGGCCTCAAAATGCTCCCCAAGATGAAATTAACCAGTCGACTCTCAGTTCTGAGACAGAAGTCGCTACAAAAGTGCCTCCTAGTGATCAGAAAGAAGATAACTTGAGCACTGAGAGCTGTGAAAAAAGAATAAAAAAAGTATCTCTTGCAGCTGGAACTCAAATTTCAAGAATCAAAGAAAAGCAAATAGAAAGGGAGGAGATTAATCCAAAAAAACTGTTAAAAATCCCAAATACGTTCGCTGCCAATGAAGTTGATTCCACTCCAAGAACTATCTCAGGCAAAAAAACAGAATTCCGAGGAGGATCCTGCGGTGACTGTAAAAATGTATCAGGAAATGTTGACCAAAACGTTGAGACAACCAGAAAACATGTCCACAAAAATCCTGAGACAGAAGCAGCTTCAAAAATGCTCCCCCACAATCAAATCGAGCCAAAACCGACCAAAAAGAGCTGGGCAAACAAAATAAATAAGGTACCTCTAGAGACGAGAGTGAGACAGCCAGAAGAAAAAGAAGAGAAACGTAGATTTAAAGAGAAAGAAAAAGATGAAACATCCGTCACTAAACCCACGGAAGAAACCAATAATACAAAGAATTATGACCAACGAAAAAATATCAACGCCAGCCAAGAGTTGTTCTCTACGGCAAGGAGCAACTGTGAATATCGCGGTGTAAAAAATAGTCGAAGATACTCAGAAAACGATGACTTCCCCACACAAGAAACAGCCCGATCCCAACTACCTTACCAAAAAGATATACTAAAATCTCAAACCAATAATTCTTCTTGGAACAAGCATTCTATAGCTCTAATTATGCTCACCCTAATTCTTTTAGTCATTCTTTCACATCATTTCTTTCAGTATTAGTGTTGCAAGGTTTTAAAATTGTATATGATTTCTTCGACTATCTATTTCCACAGCTTCCGGAGATGCCGATATTCGGAATATCGGTATCTCCTAGTTTGTTACTGAATCTTTAAGCACGTCCTACTTGTTGACAATTCCTTCTGAGTTCAAAAACCTGATTTTGCTTTTGTTTTTACAAAAAAAGCTGTGAAAATCTGATTTTGAAAACCAAATAAAAAGACCATCAATTCATCAGGATTCTGCAAAAATTTATATGGTCGATAGACCAGATAA
Organism: Artemia franciscana; assembly: GCF_032884065.1. NCBI lineage: Eukaryota > Metazoa > Arthropoda > Branchiopoda > Anostraca > Artemiidae > Artemia > Artemia franciscana. Next base: position 5,667,171 of record NC_088864.1, read on the forward strand.
AAAAAAAAAAAAAAAAAAAAAAAAAAAAAAAAAAAAAAAAAAAAAAAAAAAAAAACACCATGAAATTAATTTCTTAGACCACACTAATTTTCCATTTACGAATTTTAAGCAAGGAAAAAAAAAAGGTCTTAATTTTAACAAAGCAGTGAACAAAAAATAAAAACTTAGTAATACTAATATCATAGCAGCAGTTGTTGTAGTAGGAGTATTAGTAGTAGTAGTAGTAGTAGTAGCGGTAGCAGTATTGCATCAGCACTCGTAGTAACAGTGGCATCGGTAGTAGTATGTACATATTAGATTTGAGTCACTTGAACATCCCCCTCATGATGCCCAGGAAGTTTCAGCGTAATATGGTGAGCTGATCCTAATATATTGCTGGTACAATCTTTTAACAATCTGTATGTTTGTAGTATATTTAGATTTAGCTTAACTTTCCCTTCATTATTTCCTCAAACTTTCAGCTGTATATTACCTGCCTTATTATCATCTCCTACAGAAGCAGTAGTTTTGGTAGCATTAATAGTAGCGGTAATAGTAGTAGTAGTAACTATAGAATTAGTAGAAATAGTTTTACAGTAGATTGCAAGTATTGCCTTTTTGGTCAATTGATCATCCCCCTCATCATTCTCTGAATGTTCAACTTAGTACCCTCAGTCACTCCTCAGTTATGCCCTTTTGTCAACATGTATGCAGAAAATATGCTTTGATATAGATCAATAATGCCCTCATTATTCTCTGAAAGCTTCACCTCAATGCCCTTTGTCTTTTTGAATGCTAAAGGTTAAACATGCCCAACAGCATAGTTACCGAACCTTTCAACTATGCTGAGCGAAATGACTAACTCAAAATTTTAATTGGACATGTTCGGGTAATTAGTAGATTAAACTGGGGACTGGATGCCCTCCAGTCACTTTTCATCGATTTAAACGCGAAATAGTGTTCGATTCAACTTAATTACTTAACCTAATGGTTATAGAAACTGGTTTCTTAACTATAACTATTTCTAATCGAGCAACACCAAGAAACTAGGTCATTGATATGCAAGTCCAATGAATTTCTTTTAAAAGAAGTAACATTTTCCAAAAACGAAAAAAAAAAACGCCTGAAGTCAGAGGCAATGCTATAGCCTTACCTATAATAAAGGCCATAAGGCTCCAATGCTATATTATTATGTACTCCCCCACCGAGGCACTTCGTATGGAAGCGGTGGTCGCATAAGCTTCAAAGAAGAATCATTCGATTGAAAATTGGAAGCTCTAGTGCCTTTTTTAGGAGTTAAAGGGATTGGGGGAAAGCAAGCCCTCCCATCACGCCCTTATTGCCCAAATGCATCTGATAAAAATTTTGAGATAGCCATTGTGTGAATAAGAGCTTAAGGATCAGATATCAAAAGCTCCGAAGTTAGCACAACCCCCAAGAGCCCAGGGGCAGGCGCTGTAAGTTATGTCCTATGGGTTGGGTATATGTAGTCCTTATGGAAGGGGTACTCGTAAAAATTTCAGAGGGGGCTCATTTTATTGGAAATTGAATGTCCTAGTTCACTCTAAGAGTAAAAAGAGATGGTGAGGTAACTAGCCCACATCTTTTTTTCTCCGAAACACATCCGATAAGAATTTTGAGATAGCCATTTTGTTAAAAATAGTTCAAATATCAGACCTGAAAAACTCCAAGGTTGACACAACCTCCCAGAGCCCGGGGATGTGTTCTAAGGTATGTCCCAGGGGGCATATAAGGTTGTTATGGAAGGGGTGGCCGTATAAACTTCAGAAGGGGCTCATTTGATTGAAAATTGAAAGTTCTAGTTCCTTTCTTAAGAGTCAAAACTGATTGGAGGTCATCCACCCCCCTCTTCCCACCCACTTTATTTCCCCCAAAATAAGCTCTCTCCCAAGCTTCTAGGACCACTGGCTACGTGTGATCACCCCTGCGAAAAAAGAAAAAGAAAAAAGGTAGTACAGCACGGCTCTCAGTGCAATTCATTTTCATTGTTATTGAAGATGGAGGTAAAGATGGAAGAGGAAAGACGGAGGAAGTTTTCCGCTTTATCAAAATGTAATTAGGATAAAGTGAGTTTTTAATCATGATGATTCCAATGTTGCAGTTTTTCCTTCCATCTTACTCCATTATTGAGGAATTTCAAGCTCTTTTTAAAGTTCGAGTTAATTATTTTCCGTTTATTTTTTCAATACGACTTTTTAAATTTCTTGTTACTATGAGCCGTAATTTACTCTGTACTAAATTGGAACCATAGCTGGAACCATGATTTCACAGTGTGAAAAGATTGCAAAAAAAATAATATTGATCCAAAGACCCAGGGTTGAAACCTGGTGAGAAACAGTCACTATATTCTAGTAATTTTTTGGTTGAATTAATTCAATAATCTTGTGATTTATGTGCTGATTTGCTAAAAAAAAATTTTGTTTAGGCAACACAAAAATCACTAGAAGTAGTGATATTTCATAAGGGGTGGCAACCCTACCAATATCTCAGGTGGAAGATAACTTATAGACTACTAATACCGTATAAGAACTTATTCTGAGCCCTTCATTACTACATTTCAAACTGACTGGATCACTGATTGAATACCCTCATACAAAGCTTAAACATATCATATTCATTTTGATAACGGCTTTTTAGACTCTAAAAATGTTACTAATGAATTGACTACTGACATAAATCTGACTTCATGGTTGTAGGAGTGGGTGATACCTAATATAAAGTGAACTAAAGCCCATAGTGACCGAAGGTTAGTGAGAAGAATTTTCCATTTAAAGGTGATTCAGGAACAACCATTATAATTACAGTTTATCTCAATATTAAAAACTTTTAGCAAAAACAAACTTACCTAAAAGGGACTTACCTTTTCAATGAGTTGTTTAACAAGTCCATTCCATTCACCTGTATCTGGGTCTGGTGCTCCGTATATCTTGTCAGGTCCAAATTCTATTACGTATTGAAAACCAACAATAGCAGAAATAGCTTTAAGCAGGTCCACACAAAAGCCTTCATAACGTGCGTTACCAGTTAAGTTGGCCGCATTATGGCGAAGCATAACGTAAGGTGTTTCCTTGAGGGAAATCAAATTGGTCAAAAAGGGAAACACAACTAAGTATACTGGTTAAAATTAAAGGGTTAAAATAAAGGAATTAGCGTCTACAGTTAAAGTATGGTAGCTTGTTATGGTATGTTTATACTATACAGAGAAACTAGGAAGTTGATAGCGGAATTATTAATAAATAGTGCAACATTAGTTACTTGGTAGTAAAAGTGCATTATCAACTAAAACAATAACCGGATATTTAGCTGCAAATAATATCCGTTGGCGTGCTTTAACTGTCAGCTGACTTTGAATTTATATGTTTATTTTGTTTTGTTTCAGGTGTTGATTACTTCCAACAAAACTGAGAAAAACGTACGTTATGTGTTTTTCTACGCTAGTGCACCTTCAATCCAATTATTCTTCACTTGCATACTCTAAAAATCCTATAGGGGAAAAGAAATCGCCCTTATTATAAGAACTGATAAAGGCCAAATTCTCAAATTATTCAGATTATTTGTAAATAATGAGCTACTTAATGCTTATAACCAGAAAGAGGTTTTGTTTTAAAATAGATGATTTTTTATTCATATCAAGAAAATAACCTAAAAAAATACACAAGAAGACAAAAACCCCACATATTATGACCCCTAGTCCCCACATGCTGCAATTTGTGGACAGCTGCGCCCCTTTTGCAGATCGCAGCCAATTTTTCTACCAGCATTTTTGCAAAAAAACTCAAATCCTCATGCATTGAAGTTTTCCAGCGCATAAAGGAAAAGGTGCAGAGGAATCATATTGAATTGCTTATATGTTATTATGTATATATTACCATCATTTCCTATTGTGTAGCAATAACAGATGCCCAACGGCAGCAAATACGCTGAAATTCGCCTTGTGTAAGATAAATTGAGGGTAATTGGGAATTATCAGAATCATACCAGTGATATTTTTTGCTCTTCTTTGCATTCCTCTGTAAAATAAATCCGCTGCTCGAATTGCTCTTTCCCACAAATCGCAGCATGAGTAAACTAAGATTAAGGCAGGACGGCTCTCAAGGAATCTTCCTATACCTCCAATGTTAAACATTTGGAGTTTGCCTGACGTTCCTGAATTAGCGATTTTGGCAATTTTATTTTAACAGATACAACAAAAATCTGGTGAATATTTTGATCTAATCGAATCTTAAAGCCTACAATAATTTTTTTTATAATTCCAAAATAATCATAAAACCTGTTTCGGGTTTGCATTCTAGATTGCTACACTTGACACTGTTGTTGGGGGGGGGGATAAAAAAAGGATAGATCAAAAAGTATTCTATTCAACAGTCAGAAACTTATTTCTATAATATATACCTGCTGGCTGCAGTCCATTCAAATCCATTATATATTTGTGTTCCGAAATCAAAAATTCCCCTCAAAGAATAGATGCAGGTGTAATCGGAGCGCGTGAGAATGGATAAATTTGACCGAGGGACTAACCAATCGGATTGGTCTTGATCGATTCAGTGAAGTATTAGTTAGTTGTAACCAGTTTAAACAGAGTCTGGATAATAAGTAGCGTGCAGACACTAAACTGCCGGTTAATAAATATATATAAAAAAAAGTATTGTATGAATAAATACAAGAAAAATTGCTAAGGATAACCGGTGCGTAATCGCAATTTTGAGTGAGAAATCCCTTAGTTTCTGTCACCCCTTTTCTCACATTTATCTAGTCGAAGCGACGAAGAAAATTGATAATTTTGTCTTTGACCGAGTTGCCACCCCTGAAAAAGAATTGACTAGGGAGTAAAATACATGGACTTCCGCTAGGCCTTAAGACATAAGACCCGGTAGTTAAAATCTTCGCATGACTCACATCGAGATATTACGCAGTATATTATTCTTTTTTACAACTTTCTAGCAAACAACACTGCACTTATATGCAAACAGCAAACAAGCAAACTGCACTTATATCAAATTCATATAATGGGTTGAAATATTTAACTTTTTTTAGTTTAATTATTTCTACTGATTTCAGTTTGGTAATCTATTCAACAGTAGCAATTTCTAACTCTAACAAATAACCAAACTTAGAAAAAAGCAAAAACTCCAAAAAAGGGAAATTCTACAAGCAACAATTCGGGACAATATATCCCTTCTCACTGCACTTCAAAATGGAAAGTAACCTTTTCAATTAGCTGTTTAACAATCCCATTCCACTCCCCAGTCTCAAGGTTGATTGATCCGTAGTATCCATCAGGCGAAAGCCTTATCTGATAATTAAATCCAGCTTTTCTTGAAATATGTTTGAGCAGATCAATGCAAAAACCTTCAAAACCATTTGGATCTGTCGAATTATATCCATCTCTTAGCATGACATAAGGCACCTCCTATCAAATAAATTTTTCATTTTTATTATCTGAGGCGGTTCTAGTTTGTAGGTTGGATGGGTCCAAGCCAAATTAAGTATTCTAAGAATTTACATTTTATTGGGTAGCTGAACTGAATTCTTTTCTTGTAGTATTTCTTATAGTGGGAAAACACACACACACACAACAAAAATACTCACAGGTACAAAAAAAGTATTTACTTAGTAATTCTTTAGAAGTTTGCTATGGAAAACTAAACATAGCCAGTTTTTAATTCCCTACATCCTCATAACTTCCTTTCATATTATTTTTTTTACTTTCTTTAAAGTCAATTATTAACAGAAAAAAACTCATCGCGGTATTTTTACAGCATATATACTTTCACTCTTATTCTCCCCGCTTTAACCGGGTCAGGGCTTATACATTTTCTAAACAGTATAGACACTTGGCGATAAAGAGAAAACTTTCTATGGATGAAAATAAATGTTTTTGAGTCACAAACAGGGAAAGTTGATTAATGAAAACAGGATACAATTGAAAAAAAATCACCCTATATACTTCAAGGAATCCCCCTATGCCGTCCATTATAAACTTTTTTAGTTTGTGTGGCAAAAATATTGGGAGTGGTTTGGTGGTCTTACCATAACTTACAGAGCTTGAATGAGAGATCAGGATAAACAACAGAGAACTAAAAGCGAACACCTAATTTCCTGGAAATCTTAGAAAGAATCATTTAAATTTCCCCATGTTATGTCGGAGATAGAAATATTAAGTTGTAATGAGGCTTGAATCATCAGAAAGTGTAAATTTTCTTTTTCTAGGGTGAGGGCATTCCCTAAAAAAGTTCTAGCATACATACTAGGAAAATGCTACAACACATACCATAGGAAGCATCAATTGAGCAACTATCAGCTCTGGGACACCCTGTGATCCTACCCACTTTGATTGATAACCTCGCCGACACAGGGACGTAAATTTTTTGTCTTTTCATTTAAATTTCATCGTCGTACTATAGATTTCTCAATACCTATTATCGATGGCTTGATCCCTGGGAGAATTCGCTAATAGGCCCTTTGTCTTTGAGACGACCAGCTGACACTGAAGCTTGCAAAATTATTTTAAGGTATTGAATCTTCTTAAGGAGCTAGTAACGGCTTGCTATATAATTATATTTGCCATATATGCGTATTGTTTGGTATTGTTCGGTAAATGACGACTTATACTTATTGACGACATGACTGCCTGTCCATGGATTATTCTTTATGGTTGATTGTGTATGGCTGTGATTGTATGGACGAGTAGGGTTAAGGCCTCATTCAAGTGCTGGTCTATATTAATCACTAATTTAGAAAAACAGTCTTCCTTTTCTCCTTCTGTCTCTCTTTTTTCTTTTTTTTTTTTCTTTTTTTTTGTGTGTGTTTGTGCTGTTGCATTGGTGATTTCTCTTTTCATGATATATATATATATATATATATATATATATATATATATATATATATATATATATATATATATATATATATATATATATATATATATATGTATATATTTAAATGCTTTTAGCATCAAAATCATTTTCTCTTTTTGGTATCTCTAGAACTGAAGAATGCTAATGATGACAGTGTGTGGCAACTTGCAGCGATTGTGAAACTCAGTTTTCTAATCAAAGTTTGCAATGGTTTTTTGAGATCACACTGGCCAACAAAGTACCACCACCGATCAGGAAATAGTGCACGAAGAAGGAAGGTGACTACCAAGGACTTCCTGAGCCTTTTAGAGTATGCTTTTATAATATTTTCAATTTATTTTTGTTGTTAGTTAAAAATTCAAGTCTCTAAAATAAATTTTAGATTTAATTAATTTTAATGATTTCGTAATCTATTAAAAGCGTGACTATAAGAATTTTAGAACCAGTATTTTGTTTGAAATTACTAGTAAAATAAACGGAAAAAACTTCTTTCATCTCCCATGTATTAATTTTTTATTCAGTGAAATGTATATTTTTTTCTATTTTTTACTCCAGAATAACCAGAAAAATACAGCTCAAAATCACTTACTTCTGAGCCGTTTTCGTGAGTTCCTTGGTATGCAAATACTAGCGTTGGACAAACTTACGAAGATCAGTTTTAATAGTTTTCAAAACTGGTGCTGTTCTAAAATCGATCTTGAAACTGACCTCTAAGTAACTTTTTGTAATAAATCTTGCATAATTGTTAAATATTCATTCAAAATATACCTGAATAGGGATCCAGAACAATAAGCCGTGTCGAGTTAATCACACAAAGCAATTCTGATTAAGTAATTAAGTGGGGTCCTTGTGATCAGGCGGCCACTTCTTAATTAAAGGTAGCTCTTATAGTCAGCCTAAGTTGTTGGATATACGGTGGGGATGGCTTGGGACCGAACTTACGCATCTAGCTTGCTAATCACAAGCTTGCTAAACGGCTCAATGCACTGATTGACATGAATAAATCCTTTTTGCTATTTATTTGCAAACAGATTATGTTTGCATAGAGCGGAAATATACAGCTCAGCCTAGAATCAAATCTTTGGCACCAATAAATTTTAGGTTTCTGTCACTTTTTAGCCGAATTAGTTGGGTAACTATCATTTGGGTAAAGCTATCAAACAATTGAGAATGACCAATTGTCTGTTCTTGAATGCAGAAATGAATAAAAGAAAGATCTAATTAAAAAGTGAGTTTTTTTCAAATGAAAGCTAGGAACAAAATTAAAAAATAAAACTAACATAAATCTATTCGGTATTTGAGGGGTATGCCCCCCACTCTTTATGCTTAAGTTTTACTTTGTGTTGTAATTCATAAGGCGCGGCTGCTGAAACACAGGGGTCGTTGAATCAGAATAAAAAGTGTTTTTAAAGCACTATAAAACTTAAGCGTAAGGAGCAAGGGGCTCAGGAGGGGGTAGCACCTTCATATACAGATTAATTTCTGTTCGTCTAAGTTTTAATATCGTCCCTTACTTTCATTTGCCAAAATTTGTCTTTTTTTAACTTAATTTTTAAGGGTTCTCCACATCATTCCAAGGCCTATCCAAGATATGATAGGGACTATGACTCTCATAAATCCTCGCTGTTTGCTGTTACATTGCATATATATATATATATATATATATATATATATATATATATATATATATATATATATATATATATATATATATATATATATATATATATATATATATATATATACATATATATATATATATATATATATATATATATATATATATATATATATATATATACATATATATATATATATATATATATATATATATATACATATATATATATATATATATATATATATATATATATATATATACATACATATATATATATATATATATATATATATATATATATATATATATATATATATATATATATATATATATATATATATATAATAGGCCTACCAATACCAATAGGCCTACATGCAAATTGACTCACAAAATTTAAGATTGATAGCGTAAAAATTTATTTGGGCATTAACACAATTTCTCTGGCTCCTCATACATATTTTATGCAGTTGCAAATGATTCAAGCGACCTAATTCATTTACAAAAAAAAAAAAAAACAAGAGAAAAAGAATGACAGAAGACTAGCTATAGTTAATTTGAAACTGAGTTCAATTTGCGAATGAAAGAGCGTAGTTTTGAATGTGTTTTCACTTTTTTGTATTGGGGCGAATTTTATCATTAACATATTCATTTCTACGTTCAAATTTAGGTACATGTGTTTTATTCAGAACACACCCAATAAGTGAAGTTAGGTTCTTTCGTGAAACAAACTACGATGCAGGTACATTTTAATGAAATATTTTATATATAGAGGTGTTTAGGTTAGGATAAGTTAGGTATTTGATATAATGCACCCCCCCCCCCTAATGTGCAAATATATAGCCTAAGCTTTTGATAAATCTAAAGAAATAAAACTTATGATGAAAATATAATACTTTATTGGGAAAATCGTAAAATCACAACTTAGAATTCTAACCAAACCTAGCCTTTTGTCTATGTGGCTATGAAACCGGATTTTCTCATAAAATGTACCTGCATCGTAGTTTGTTTTACGAAAGAACCTAACTTCACTTATTGAGTGTGTTCTAAATAATACACAAGTACCCAAATTTATTTCCCAAAACCTTGCCAGTAAAAAATGAAACTATAAAGCAAGGTTTTGCTAGATGGGTAGGTAATATGACCTTTTCGCGCCTATCCCCTGACAAAATCCAGTGATTTGAGCTTTTTTTTTCCTATCATTTTAAGTGTTTTCTATATAGTTTATCTATTTTTCCTACCCTCAGATAAGATATACGGATGCTGAGGGTTTAGTGGCAAAGCAGAACCACCTCTGAAATCCCCTCGAAATGGATTATTGAATATCAAGTTATATATCTCAAGTCCTGATAGCAGGCTCGATATCTTAAACCAGTTAATAAGGGACCCATGATATAGACAAATCGTTATAAAATAGTTACCAAACATCAATCAGCTAATAAAGTTGTGCATATGGAACGTAGAAGATTTTTTATTTGAAAGGAAGTAATATGTTTAAAAATATTTTTTATGCAAGACAATTTATAACGAGGGGTACTAAAATATTTTTACAAACTTTGTTTGCTGCTGTTAATACAATTCCTTTAATTTGAATTATGCAAACGTTTTAAACAGAGGCGCCAGTTTAAAAAAAACGAGAGGGGGCAAGCATGTTTTTCATTTTTATGAATATAAAAAATGCATAATATTAATCTAGGGAGGAGGAAACTGCCCCCTCCCAGTACTGTAATTTCATCAAAATACTCGGGGGGGGGGGGGGGCAAAGTTGGTGCCGATTTTTCCAAATCAAGTGAAAATGACAATGAAAACGGAAATATGAGCTGTACAGCACCATAAAAATAAAGATATACAAAGGAAAACTGACCCGTTCCTATGGATACTTTTATTATGTAGGCTAATCTTAGTTTTAAAAATATTTATGAAGAAACTGAATTTCAGCCAGAGTGGGGGGGCAAGATGAGGTCTGGGGGACAGACCAATGTCTGGGCGGGGCAAGTGCACCCCTGCCTTATAGCAAATTATGCTCCTGCTGCCTCCTGTTCTTCCCATGATGGCCACCCTGATTTTAAAAGATTATTTTTTTTCCTTAGTTCTTACTTTTATTTAATACCGTTCTGATTCCCAAAACTTTAAAATCATGACTCCACAGGATGTATTAGCAATAGTTGGACTTAATTTTTTCTTCTGAAGTTCCCTTTCAAATTCCTTTGAAAGTTATTTCTTATGTCGATATTTCCAAATCTGCCCAACGGAAATGCGGCAATCTGGACTTCTCGTGGGAGTTTTAAAATACCATATATCAAAATAGCGGGAGTTTTCATTCACTTTTACATAAACAATTTTTTTCCCAGTCTCAGAAGCAGATACTGGTTCAGATAAAGTTTACTTGAATGATGCTTCAAAGATTTTTTGGATCAAATCTTCATCAATTAAATGTCTCAAAGTCCGATCCATTGACTATGATTTGATCCAGAAATAGTTAAAATTTTTTTTAAAGATATCAAAATATTGACAAGCGGAAAAATATACCTATAAAAGATAGTATTTTTACAGCTACTGAAATGTTGAGAGCGTGTATTTAAAAATCAATTTTATATACAATAAATCAATTGCATCCTTTTTGTATTACTCACAGTCACACGAAAGTATTACTGTTCAAAATATGAATGAAACCTTTTAATCGACAGTGAACAGATTTAATTTTTTTAGCTTGATATTTCGAACCCACATACTGTGTTCATCATCAGCAATAAACTCACCTTTGTTTTACTGCTGATGATGAACACTGTATATGCGTTCGATATATCCAGTTAAAAAAAAAAAATTATGTCTGTTCACTGTCGATTAATAGGTTTCATCCCTACTTTGATCTGTTATACTTGTGATATGGAAAAGTAGTGTGGTCTTCAAAGTTATCTTCACAGAGACACAGCTTCTGTTTGTGTCTCTATTTAATAGAATTCCACATATTATAATGAAAAAAGGAATCACCAATGCAACAGCATAAACACATAAAAAAATAAAAAAAAGTGAAAAGTAAAGTAAAAGGGAAAAGTATTTGAGGAAAAAGTATTCCACGTCCATTTCCGTGATACAAGCGGTCTGATACAGGCCAGTGCCTTTTCAGGAAATGCGGACCGATTTCACCGTATTTTAGAAGTCGGAAAAATGTACATTATAAGTAACTTGATAGTTAAGAAAGTGAACGTGGGTGGCTATAAGCTAAGAATTCTGAAATCAACCAAAATAAGCACCGTAACTGATATTTGTTTTACTGTTTGTATTGTTTATTTGTTTGTGTTTAACTGTTTGTGATGTTATTTGTTTTTGTTTTTGTATGTTTGATTTATTGTTTATTATTTTTTACTATGTTTTAAATATTCAAATAAAATGAAACTATTATATATAAATGGCTGTTAAATCGATTGTAAGGCTTAGGCCAACGGGATATCGTTGGACTATCAAAGCAGGAGTGATTAACAAAAGTGAAATAGTAACACGCATGAATTCCAGGGAGGGAAAAGTATTTGAGGAAAAAGTATTCCACGTCCATTTCCGTGATACAAGCGGTGTGATACAGGCCAGTGCCTTTTCAGGAAATGCCTTTACAGGAAAAAAAAAATAAAGTAAATAGTGAATAGTAACACGCCTAAATTCCAGGCAGGGAAAAGTATTTCAGGAAAAGGTAATCCACGTCAGTTTCCGTGATACAAGCGGTGTGATACAGGCACAAAATGTGTCCAAATGATTATGCCATTGATACCAAAAATCTTCAAGCCACTGGTTCTTATTACGAGAGAAAAAACGTAATATATATTATAATCAGTAGTACGTTGCAGGAATTGTTGTTCATCATGCACTGCTCTTTGCCGTCTGTGAAGAGTACCTCACTAAAAGGGGATTCCCTATGTCTTAGGAGGTTGCTCCAGAAGCAGCTGCATGAATGCTCCGGTTCCAGAAGTAGACTCTGACAATGGTTATCTTTGCAGGTTTTGCCCACTTTCTGGAGCCTTTTCCTATGAATCTCTTGCTCGGAATGAAAGAATCTGAGGATATCTTAGCAGGCTTAAGAATCAAGTGATTTCCCCCTGAATTAGTAAAATTTTTCAAAATTGCAAAAATTGTAATAGTTTGAAGGAATTATAAGGTTTTTGTGGCCAAATATATTTTTTCTGGCTAAGGCTCCCCCTCCTTTTGTGAAACTGATACACTTCCCCAGAGTTTGAGGAACATGGTATGCTCCTCTTTTCTTATGGTTTTGCGAAGAGATGGTACTGCGAAAAGATTTTGTTTTACCGAAAACAAACGGCATTTTAGATGTTTTAGCTTTTTTAACTTTAAGAAATCAAACAATGTTCAGACCTTAAGGAATAAATATCAATCCACATTCATCTTTTTTCTGTAAAATAGAAATTATGTTCTGGTCTTGAAAAGGCATTGGGGTTGTCAACCCTACTCATGTTATTTCTGCTCGTTTTGAGTTTGACTCGCTTATTTATTGTGATTTCTGTTCGTTTTGGGTTTCATTAATTTATTGTTGGTGATTTGTGGTAATTTTTACGCTTGGAAGATTATTTGACTTTTTTTTTTGCCAATTTTTTGTTCCATAGAGCTCTTTACTTTTCTTTGAAGAACATATTTTGTGGAAAAAGTTAGTTAAGTCAATTTCTTAGTAATAAAATTAACCAATGGGCTTCCAGTAAATTTTGCATAAACTGTACATTGCAATCTTACCAATAGTGAAATGCAATTTAAATCCCTTGGAAGTAAATTTTTGTACTGTATTGCTGCCATTTGCAGAGGAACTTTCAAACAGTCCGTGGTAACGACCCAACAGTAACCGAAACTCTAAAAAATGGAATTTTGATACCAACAGTTACATCAAAAGAATCGCATTTTAATGCTATATAAGTTTCATCAAGATCAGTTACCAATCAAAAGTTACGAACCTGGGAAAATTTACCTCATTTTAGAAATTAGGAGAAAAAAAACCCTAAAAGTCATACAATCTTAACGAAAGTTAGACCATCAGATTCAGCGTATAAGAGAACCTTAATGTAGAAGTTCCAAGCTCCTATCTACAAAAATGGGGAATTTCGCATTTTTTTGCCAGAAGACAGATAACGGATGCGTGTTTAGGCTGTTCGTTTTTTTTTCCAGGGGTGATCGTATCGAATGAGTGGTCCCTGAATGTCGCGAGAGGGCTCATTCTAACGAAAATTAAAAGTTCTAGTGCCCTTTTTAAGTGATCAAAAATTGGAGGGCACCTAGGCTATATTTTATCCCTAAAGTTACCGAATCAAAATTCTGAGATTGCCATTTTATTCACCATAGTAGAAAAACCTATTAACTATGTCTTTAGGGACGACTTATTCCCCCCCAGTCCCCGTGGGAGGAGCTGCCAGTTACAAAGTTTGACCTGTGTTTACATATAGTAATGTTTACTGGGATGGGAAGTGTACAGAAGTTTTCAGGGGGATTTTTTTGTTTAGGGGGAGAGCTAGGGGGGCTACATGGGAGGATATTTATATGGAGAAACTTCCCATGGGGGAACAGAATTTCAATGAAGAGGAGCAGGATTTTCTAGCATTATTTGAAAAAACAATGAAAAAATAAATATGAAAAGTTTTTTCTACTGAAAGTGAGAAGCAGCATTAAAACTTTAAACGAACAAAAATTATTACGCATATGAGGGGTTTACCTCCTCGTTATACCTCACTCTTTACGCTAAAGTATTTTTAGTAATTTCAACTATTTATTCTACGGCCTTTGTGATTCAGAGGTCATTCTTAAGGAATTGGGACAAAATTCAATCTTTAGTGTAAAGAGCGAGGCATTGACGAGGGTTGAACCCCCTCATATACGCAATAAAAACATACGAAAATAGAAGTTCGTTACGTAAGTTAATTCGGAAGTCACGTATATTTTTTACCAATGAAAACGTTTGTAAAAAATTAAAAGTTCTAGTTGCCTTTTTAAGTAATCAAAAAATTGGAGGGCAACTAGGCCTCCTCCCTCGCTCCTTTTTTCTCAAAATTTTCCGATTAATTGCAGTTAATCAATATGCAAATTTCGTTTTAATTATTTATATGCAGAGAGCCAAGATCAAAACATACTTTAATTCAAAACGTCCAGAAATTAAATAAAAAAAAAAACAAGTTTTCTAATGAAAGTAAGGAGCAACATTAAAACTTAAAACGAACAGAAATTACTCCGTATAAGAAAGGGGCTTTTCCTCCTCAACGCCCCGCTCTTTACGTTAAAGTTTATTAATGCTCTAAAAATTAGAGTTAAGAGAAAGAGTCAAACTTTAGCGTAAAGAGCGGGGCGTTGAGGAGGAAAAGCCCCTTTCATATACGGAATAATTTCTCTTCGTTTTAAGTTTTAATATTGCTCTTTACTTTCATTTAAAAAACTTGTTTTTTTATTTAATACTGTTAAGGGAAGGAAGGACAAGATTTTGTGAGTCTCAAATGAAAAAAAAAATAAAAAACAAGCCGAATTGCATGAAGAATATGGAAAACAAAGGAAAATCGAAAAAATTCCAAGAGGTACTGGAAATAGTAGACTCTAAGAGCCCCCCCCCCACCAAATGGTCTAGCCTGCTTAAAGGATTTTGAAAAGCTTGGATTTATATATTCCTGTTTTCCTGACTCCTATGACTGTATCTTTGTTTTTGCTTATATCTCTCTGGATTTCATTCAAACTAGTTTTTGATTAAAAACTCTAGTTTTTAATTTTGTAAAAAATAGTAGCGCTGGCTATAGGAATCTTATTTTACCAATGCTTTTTATGCTGGAAGCTCAATCACTTTAATAATTTGATTTAGTAGAGAACATTCTGAACAGTGAATTGCTGAACAGTCCTGTATTATATGTCTTAATCATTACAAAAAACACGTAATCGCTTTTTTGTTTTTATGTTTTGTGAAAATCATCCTTGTCAGCATTGTAATGGATTCCAAGATTTCTAGTCTTTGTTTTCTCAATAAAACTATTAACTTAATGTTGTTTTCTTCATCTACTGAATTTCTGATAAACAAAATATAAAAAAAAAACAGTAAAAAGTAACGTTTGAGATCAAACTGTTCATGGTGACGAACTGAAAGTAAGGAGGGACACGGTCAAATAGTAACCGAAACCCTAAAAACAGAACTGTGATATTAATAAATAAATCAAAAGAATTAACTTATTATGCTAATTCCAAAAAGAAAATTTCATTTTTTAGCTGATAATGCTGTTTTTTTTTAGGTTGTTTCCACCCGTTAATTAGATTATTTTGCCGTTAGTGATTGTGCATTATATTTGTGTATTTTGAAGTTTCTTTTTGTTTCTTTTTTCCTTGTGCTCCGCTTGTGTTTGTTGTTTTGTAGCGGTTAAAAATAAATTACATTAATATTATTTTTAAGCTCACTTTTAACATTCCCTAAAAGTAAAAGAATTTTAATGAAAATCAAACCATCATGTTCAACGTATCAGAAAACCCAACTGTAGAGGCTTTCAGCTTCTATATGAAAACTGCGAAATTTCGTTTTTTTTTGTACCTGAAAAAGGATTAGGAATGCGTGTTTTTTGTGTTTTTTTTTGTTTTTGTGTTTTCCAGAGGTGATCGTATCCAACAATGGGCCTAGAACACCAAGAGAAGGCTTATTTGAATCGAAATCAAAAGTTATAGTGCCCTTATTAAGTGACCAAAAACATTGGAAGGTAACTAGTACCCCTCCTGCACCCCTTTTCTCCCCAAAATCGTCCGATCAAAGTTTTGAGATTGCCATTTTTTCAGCATTGTTGAAAAGTCTCAAAAACATACCTTTGTAGATAATATGATCCTCCCCCACCGGTCCCTGGGGATACTTGTTTAAATTACAAAAATTTTCCCATTGTTTATGTATAGTATTTCCTCTTGAGAAGAATACAGAGCGATAGATATGATTGGAAAAATCATTATTAGAACCCAAAGTCTTTTTCAAATAAGGACAATTTTTCAGGCTGAATCTTTTGCAAGAAATTTAACGTAGGGGGTAGAAAGTAATTTTCAGAGAGGATCAAATTGTCCGGAAGGGATCTTACAGAGGAAATGTATTTTATGTGGGAGGAACTTTCGACAGATGAGTTTCCCGTGTGGGGAGGGAAGTTTTCGTGGAGGGTGGGAAATGATGAGCCATTTTTAAATATATTAGCATATTTAGAACCGTAATAAATAACAGATCTTGTTTTTGCATATATTTTAACTAAAACCTAGATATATTTCCCGTGTGATTCGGCAGCTTTTCCATTTTTTTTCTTTTTTTTCATTTGGGATTCAAAAAATATTGCCCTCCTTCTCCTTAAAAAATATTCCTGTGCACTTGATTGCTTTGCAGCACAAAAAGTATTTTTCGAGTACGTGCTGTACTTGTTGGAGGGGTCTTAAGGCCCACAAACCTCAACACTTCAAAAATATTCTCGATTTTTCCTGTTTTCTATATTTCCCATGCGATTCGCTAGCTTTTCCTTTTTTTTTCTTTTTTGCTGTTGAGATTCAAAAAATATTGCCCACCTTCCCCTGAAAAAATATTCCTGTGCACTTGATTGCTTTGTAGCACAAAAAGTGTTTTTCGAGTACTTGTTGGAGGGGTCTTAGAGCCCACAATCCTCAACAGTTAAATCTTTTTCGATTTTTCTTGTTTCGTATATTTTCCATGCGATTCGCCGGATTTTCCATTTTTTTTTCTTTTTAGCATTTGATATTACAAAAATATTGCCCTCCTTCCCCTAAAAAAAATGTTCCTGTGCACTTGATTGCTTTGCAGCACAAAAAGCATTTTTCGAGCACTTGTTGTACTTGCTGGAGGGGTCTTTGGGCCCACAATCCTCAACGCTTTAATTTTTTTTTTATTTTATGTTTCCTATATTTCCAATGTGATTCGCCAGTTTTTCCATTTTTTTTTTTTTGCATTTGAGACTCAAAAGATATTGCCCTCCTTCACCTAAAAAAAAAATGTTCCTTTGCACTTGATTTCTTTGCAGCACAAAAAGTATTTTTCGAGTACTTGTTGTACTTGTTGGAGGGGTCTTTGGGCCCAGAATCCTCAATAC
Organism: Artemia franciscana; assembly: GCF_032884065.1. Classification (NCBI taxonomy): domain Eukaryota; kingdom Metazoa; phylum Arthropoda; class Branchiopoda; order Anostraca; family Artemiidae; genus Artemia; species Artemia franciscana. The sequence goes on from NC_088864.1 coordinate 5,684,723, forward strand.
TTGGATTTTTTTTTATATTTTCTGTTTCCCATATTTCCAATTTGATTCGCCAGTTTTTCCATTTTTTCTACTTGTTGGATGGGTGTTTGGGCCCACAATCCTCAACACTTGGATTTTTTTTTATGTTTCCTGTTTCCTATATTTCCAATTTGATTCGCCAGATTTTCCATTTTTTTTCTTTTTTGCATCATTTGATATTACAAAAATATTGCCCTCCTTCCCCTAAAAAAATGTTCCTGTGCACTTGATTGCTTTGCAGCACAAAAAGCATTTTTCGAGCACTTGTTGTACTTGCTGGAGGGATCTTTGGGCCCACAATCCTCAACACTTTATTTTTTTTATTTTATGTTTCCTATTATTCCAATGTGATTCGCCAGTTTTTTCTATTTTTTTCTTTTTTGCATTTGAGACTCAAAAGATATTGCCCTCCTTCACCTAAAAAAATGTTCCTGTGCACTTGATTGCTTTGCAGCACAAAAAGTATTTTTCGAGTACTTGTTGGAGGGGTTTTAGGGCCCACATTCCTCAAAACTTCAAAACAATTTTCGCTTTTTCCTGTTTCCTATATTTCCCATGTGATTTGGCAGCTTTTCCATTTTTTTCTTTTTTGCATTTGGGATTCAAAAAATATTGTCCTCCTTCCCCTTAAAAAAATGTTCCTGTGCACTTGATTGCTTTGCACCATAAAAAGTATTTTTCGAGTACTTGTTGTACTTGTTTGAGGGGTCTTAGGGCCCACAATCCTCAAAACTTAAATTCTTTTCCTTTCTCTTGTTTTCTTTATTTCCCATGAAATTCGCCAGCTTTTCCATATTTTTCTTTTTTATATTTGAGGTTCGAAAAATATTGCCCTCCTTACCCTAAAAAAATGGTCCCGTGCACTTTTTTGCTTTGAAGCACAAAAAGCATTTTTCGAGTATTTGTTGGAGGGGTCTTAGGGTCCACAATCCTCAACACTTATTTTTTTTTCGATTTTTCCTGTTTCCTATATTTCCTATGCGATTCCCCAGCTTTTCCATTTTTTTTCTTTTTTGCATTTGAGATTCAAAAAGTTTTGCCCTCCTTCCCCTAAACAAATGTTCTTGGGCACTTGATTGCTTTTCAGCACAAAAAATGTTTTTTTTAGTACTTGTTGTACTTTTTGGAGGGGTCTTAAGGCCCACAATCCTCAACACTTCAAAAAATATTTCTCATGCGATTCGCCAGCTTTTCTATTTTTTTTTTCTTTTTTGCTTTTGAGATTAAAAAATATTGCCCTCCTTCCCTAAAATAATGTTCCTGAGTACTTGATTGCTTTGCAGCACAAACAGTATTTTTCGAGTACTTGTTGTATTTGTTGGAGGGGTCCTAGGGCCCACAATCCTTAAAACTTAGAAAAATTTTTGTTTTTCCTATATTTCCCATGTGATTCGCCAGCTTTTCCATATTTTTTCTTTTTTGCATTTACGATTCAAGATATATTGCCTTCCTTCCCATAAAAAAAAATGTACACTTGATTGCTTTGCAGCACAAAATTATTTTTCGAATACTTGTTGTACTCGTTGGAGGGGTAATAGGGCCCACAGTCCTCAACACTTGAAAAAAAATTAGATTTTTCCTGTTTCCTATATTTCCCATGCGAATCGCCAGCTTTTTTATTTTTTTTTTCTTTTTGCATTCGAGATTCAAAAAATATTGCCCTCCTTCCCCTAAAATAATGTTCCTGTGCACTTGATTGCTTTGCAGCACAAAAATATTTTTCGAGCAACAGAACAATTAAAAACCTTATAAACCGTAGAAAAAGATGTATTTCCAACTTGCACAAAAAAAGCACAAAAAAGCACAAAAGAACTAAAGAGGTCAATATGAGTCTTTGCCAACAACGGGCATGAAATTTAGGTTTGAGTTCGTATCTCTCTTCAACTTTTCCTGTTTAGTTAAAATGATTTGCAAAAATTCGACGTATCATTAATGTAGATGTTTTGCCACAATACTGCAAAGAACTTTGAACTTTCCATTAGCAATTTGAACTTTCCAAGTGTAAATTTATGACGGTAAGATAGCATAGAATTTGAATTTGAATCAAGAATTGGCGCGATTTTTATATTCTTTTCATCTATTATAGGTCTGCAAAAAGAATATTGATGTGATGAAAAGCTTTGAATTTAACTTCTCTCGGCGATGCTGCAGTTGCCGGCTACTTCCAGTGATGTCAGTTGGAGGAGTGGGACAGGCTTGCCTTTACCCCCCCTAGTTTTTTGCCTTGCTTTGATTTTGAAAAAAAAAAAATTTGGAGTATTTTTGTTGAAAAAATACACTTTCGGAAAATACCGTTTACAAAGTGCCACATACATAAAAAAAAAAAAAAATTCTCGGATCGCACGCTTGTAATCGTGATGTCCTATTTCCGGCTTTTTAAAACTTTTTTGCATATTTTTTTTTTATTTTCAGTCTAAATTTTTCTAATAAATATAGCCATCTATTTAATATTTTCTAATTTATCGAATAAAATTGTTTATGGTAATATAGGATTTGTCTATGAAAAATAGAAAAAACTTAAATTTCCCGTATTTTACATAAGAAGATACATTTTTGTGCAAAATGATGCGTATTTAAATACTTGTTTGAGTATTTAAATACTTAAGTATTTAAGTACTTATTTAAGTATTTAAGTATTTAATACGTATTTATATACTTTTACGAACTGTGTCTGTACCTATTAGTGCAACTGCTTTTATTCAAACTATTAAACAGCGGCCTCTATTCACAAATACGCAGGAGGAGGCAATGATTAATCGATCTTTATGAAGATAAAAAAGCATTTTTCAAAATACAGGATGTATTTTTTTTTTAAATAAGAATACCAAAAAGGTAATTTTCAAAATCTATGAAGGTTTCACACCCCTTTATTGCTGCCTCTGATTTTAAAAGCCAAAACTAAGTCCTTGTTTTTTAAATTGGCTCTTATTTTGCAAATCATAGATTTCCCAGACTTCAACATTACGACTCTATAGCTTGTATTAGTAATAGCTGGATCGAAATATTTCTTCAGAAGTTCTTATCGAAGTCTCTTACATCAGATATATCTTTATCATTTTCTATATCGATATTTCCAAATCTGTCTAGCGGAAATATGACAATATTGGCTTCTTATGGGAGTTTTAAAATACCATTTATCAAAATATAGGAAGACATCGGTCATTTTTACAAAAATGCTTTTTTTCAATCTCAGAAGCAGATACTGGTTCACAGGAAATTGACTTGAATGATGCCCCAGAGCTAGTTCTAGACCAAATCTTCATGCATTTAATGTCTTTAAGTTCGATCCATTGGCTGTGGTTTTTAAACAAATAGTGAAAAACATTTCAAGGAACCAAAAAAACTGCTAAAATAACAAGATCATATATTTAGAATCTACAGTATTTTTGGAGATATTGCTGATACGCTGTTTTGACAACCTGCTTGCACCTATTGTTATTTCAATTAGTTCATCTTCCATCTCAATATTTTCTGGAATTTTTACCTTAGTACTTTTAGTCAAAGTGGTAGTAGTAGCATTAGTGTTAGTAATAGTAGTAACAGTAGTAGCAATACAGGTAGTAATAGTATGCATACAGTGTCATTTGGCTAGTTCAGCAGACTCTGTAATTGTCTTTGTGAGTTGCTCCTTACCTTCAGTTGAAAAAACTTGTTTTTTTTTTATTTGATTTCTTATCGTTTTTTAAAGAATGCAGGGAAATCCGGCAACCCCTTCATGAATAATTGTCTTCCCCCATGAAAAATCCTCCATGGAAAAATCCCCCAGGTAATACCCTTAAACCGACGCCCCCACCAAAATAATCCCCCTGAAAACGTTTGTATACTCCCAATAACAAACACTATATGTAAATAATGGACGAAGCTCATAAATTGCAGCCCTTCTCCCAGGATGCTTAAAGGCTTAATTATTAGATACTTCGACTATGCGGACTATGCTAAATATTCGACATTATTAATAGTCGAAAATTCGACTATGCTGAACAAAATGGCTATCTCAAAATTTTGATCAGGTGACTCTGCGAAAAAATAATCGTGGGAGGGGGCCTAGTTGCTCTCAGATTTTTTGGTCACTTAAAAAGGACACTAGAACTTCTGATTTTTGTTTGAACGAGCCCTCTCGCTATATCCTAGGACCACTGGGTCGATATGATCATCCCTGGGGAAAAAACAAAAACAGATAAACATGTATCCGTGATCTTTCTTCTGGCAAAAAACATAAAATTCCACATTTTTGCAATTAGGAGCTTCAAACCTCTACAGTAGGGTTCTCTCACACGCTCAACCTGATGGTGTGATTCTCATTAAGATTCTATGTCTCTTAGGGCGCGTTTCCCTTTTTTTCGAAAATAAGGCTAGTTTTCTCAGGATTATAACTTTTAATGGGTATGACTAATGATGAAACTCATGTATTTGGAATCAGCATAAAAATTTGATTCTTTTGGTGTATCTATTGGAATCAAAATTCCGTTTTTTAGACTTTCGGTTACTTTTGAGCCGGGTCACTCCATACTTACAGTTTGTTACCACGAACTGTTTGAAAGACAAGGAATCTTTAAACTCTAAGGACCAGGATAAAGGTGAACCTTTGGCGCAAAGGCATCCTCTAAAATGTTTTGTATCCTATCAGCCTGTTTTAACGGGTCTCCTATTGTGGTCTTCTATTTTAACGCTTTCTAAACACATTTGCTGCAAAAATTGTAGTTTCTAGGTAAATGAATTTTAAGCTTCGAAGGGAAGAATGAAAAGTCATAACATGTCACCTTAATAATAGAACTTTCTAAGCACATTCTCGTTGTATGGTTGAAACGAATAATGCGTTTTGGAGCCCAAAATCAGTATATTAGAGGTTGCGATGCATGTATTTAGTTCAAAACCATGATGATGCAGAGATGAAAATGAAACAAGAGGGATAGAATCTACTAGAACGCGTCCAGGCTAAACTTGGCGAGAAGAAAGACCAAGCATTCTAAATGAGTTTTTTATATCAAATAGTTAGTGTTAACGAACTGTAGTAAGGAGCGACCCGGCTCACTAGTAACCGAAACTCTAAAAAAAAGAAATTTTGATACCAATAGTTACATAAAAAGGATTGCATTTTTACGCTGATTATAAATATAAAAGTTTTATCAAGTTTAGTTTTACCAATCAAAAGTTACGAGCCTAAGAAAATTTTCCCAGAAGACAGATCACGGGTAAGTGTCTTTTTATTTTCTTTTTATTAATTTTTTTTCAGGGTGATCGTATAGACCCAATGGTCTAAAAATGCGAGCGGGCTCATTCTAACGAAAATTAAAATTTCTTGTGCCCTTTTTAAGTGACAAAAGAAATTGGAGGGCACCAATTTCTTGGTGCCCTCCCGCGCCCATTTTTTCCCAAAGTCACTGGATCAAAATTTTGAGATAGCCACTTTGTTCAACATAGTCGAAGAGCCTAATAATTATGTGTTTCAGGACAACTTCATCCCCCACAGTCCCCGGGGGAGGGGTTAAATGTTACAAACTTTGACCACTGTTTACATATTGTAATAGTTATTGGGACGTGTACAGACGTTTTCAGGGGGACTTTTTCACCTTCAAGGGGGGTCTGGGGAAAGGGGTTACGTGAAGAGATCTTTCCATGGAGGAGTTTATCACGAGGGAAGAAAATTTCCATGAAGGGGCCGCAGGATTTTCTAGCGTTAAAAAAAAAAACAATGAGAAAATAACTAAAAAGCAGTTTTTTTTCAGGTGGAAGTAAGGAGCAGCATTAGAGCCTAAAACGAACAGAAATTATTACGTATACAAGTGGGTTCTTCTCCTCCACAATACTTCACTCTTTACGCTAAAGCATTTCAACTATTTATACATTTCAACTATTTATTCTACGGCCTTTGTGCAGGGGTCATCAAACAGTTCGTGGTAACGAACTGTAGTAAGGAGTAACCCGGCTCAATAGTAACCGAAACTCTAAAAAATAGGATTTTGATACCAATAGTTACATCAAAAAGATCGCATTTTAATGCTGACTTTAAATATATAACTTTCATCAAGATTAGTCTTACCTATCAAAAGTTACTAGTCTGAGAAAAGTTGCCTCATTTTAGAAAATAGGGGGAAACACCCCTTAAAAGTCATACAATCTTAACGAAAATGACACCATCAGATTAAGCGTATCAGAGAACCTTGTTTCACTGTTTTTTACTGTAAAAAAAGTAAGTTTTTTACTGTTTTAAGAAGTAGAGTTAAGAGAAAGAGTCAAACTTTAGCGTAAAGAGCGGGGCGTTGATGAGGAAGCAGCCCCTTTATAAGAAGTAATTTCTGTTCGTTTTTATTTTTAATGTTGCTCCTTACTTTCAATTAAAAAGACTTGTTTTTTTTATTATTTATTTCTTAAAGAATCGGGACCAAATTGACGCTTTAGTGTAAAGAGTGAGGTATTGACGAGGGGGAGAACCCCCTCATATACGTAAAAAAAATATAAATATGGAATCTCTTTTACGTAAGTTAATTCGTAAGTTACGTATATTTATTACTAATAAAAACGTTCATAAGAAAATGAAAAATTCTAGTTGCCTTTTTAAGTAGCCAAAAATTGGAGTGCAACTAGTCCTCCTCCCCCACACCTTTTTTTTTATCAAAATTGTCCGATCAAAACTATGAGAAGGCCATTTAGCCAAAAAAGAATTATGTACGAATTTTGTTTTAATTATTTATGTGCAGTTTTTTTCACTGCAAGTTTTTTAACTGCAAGTAAGGAGCGATACTAAAACTTAAAACGAACAGAAATTATTCCGTATATAAAAGTGGTTGTCCCCTCCTTAACGCCTTGCTCTTTACGCCAAGCTTTTTAGTTCTTTTAAAAAGTAGAGTGGTGGGAAAGAGTCAAACTTTGGCGTAAAGAGCGAGGCGTTGAGGAGGGGACTACCCCCTTTATATACGGAATAATTTCTGTTCGTTTTAAGTTTTAATTTCGCTTCTTACTTGCAGTTAAAAAACTTGTTTTTCTTTTATTTTCTGAAGATAAGCCCACCTCTGAGAAGAACGGATGAATGCTAAATTCTTGTCCTTAAAGCTTCTACCAAAAGCTGTTGTAAAAAAAAAACGTCTCAAAAAACTTTATTGAAAGGAAGAATACGGATCCTAGCTTTGCCTTCAAAGGTCTTGTAGCCGATCCTATGTTTTCGTGAGGAGGGGGGTATACTATGTCAGAAGAAGATATCAGGTGCCTGATAAAGATAGTGCGAGAAGTGGGGGATAGGCTCATAGTTTGGCTTTTTTGGTCTTTGATGAGTCGACATCTATTGGAGTGGTAGGGGCAGGGGCTGAAGAAGGGTCTCATAGTGTGGTTTTTATGTTCTTCAATGACCCGATATCTATTTGAGTGGGAATAACAGGGGCTAAGCATATAAAATCCCTTTTAATCAGCATAATTGCTAAAACATAAGGTGAAAAGCTCAGTATGAGGCCTGAGGTGAGTCAAAAGTTCTTTTAATTTTGCATATATGATGATTTATTTTGAATAGTTATGCTTTACTTTAAAAAAAAATATACATTAAATTAGCTCTTTGTCTCAAAGCCATGCTTTGAGAAAGCATACCTAGGTATGCTATTAAAAACGAACATAAGTTAAATAAAAATCAAAACCTAAAACGAACATAAATTATGCGGTATATGAGAAGAGCTACCCACTCCTTAACCCCACGCTTCTTACGCTAAAGTTTGACTTTTTGTCAAAATACTTATAAAACTGACTGCTTAAACACAAGAACTGTTTGATTAGAACAAAAAGTATTATAAAAGCACTATAAAACTTTAGCATAAAGGGCGAATGGTTGAGCAGGGAACAGCCCCTCTTATATACCAAACAGTTTCTATTTGTTGGATGTTTAATTTACTTAGTTTGAAAAAAAACGCTTTTTATTTAATATTAGAGAAAACTAGGAAATAAAGGAAATGGTCGTTTTTACTTTAAAAAAATAATTCGAAATCTACTAAATTCAATGTCCTTTTGGAAACCTGCCTATTAACTTGAGGGCCAACTAAATGACACGCAAGATGTTGATTTTTTCCTCTTTTACACAGGAAGCTGCGCTGGGGAATTTCCATTCTGCTACTAGGCAACACGAGGATATTGCCATGCTAGAAAGATTAAGTGTTTGAATTTCCGTGTCCAAGGGAAAATGACAAAAATCTAAAGTCTTTACTCCTACTACTAAGTTATGAAATAACCAGTTGAAAGTGGTTATCCTGAAGGTCATTTAGAAGACAACGGCAGTTGGAAGTGTTTTAAAAGTCTTATATCTGTTAGTCTCAATGTATGTTACCTGCTGCACAAGGTTATATAAAAGTATGTAACTCAAGATAATGGCCATTTCATGGGAAGACGAGTTTTGTATTAAAGATAAGTATGTATAAAGCAGGCTGAGTTTTGTTTTGTTATCTTTCGTTGACGGGGTGTCCGCTTTAAGAGATCACGTACACCAGTCGACGCGAGCCAGGCATGGCTAAACTGTGCCAAGCTTGGCAGAAACTGAGCCAAGTATGACGGAAACTGCAAAAAAGAATAACAAAGACTGCCAATTTTGGTGTTGTCAGATGTACAACAGGTGGCAGAAAGTGGACCCCTTCGTAGTTTTCCTGTTTTCCTCGTTTTTCTTTCCTGTTCTCGTTTTATTGTTCCTTTTGTAAAGCATCGCTAACGTGGCTCTAGTGTTGGAATCAACACAAAATCGGACTTTCACTATAGATTTCAATAGACAAAAAAACAGTCATGGACAAAAAATCCAAGAATATCCGCACAACCAGTGACACATTTGAGAAGGCAAGGGGGCACACATGTCCCTTGGGACAGCATCTGTCAGAGTGCCATGTAGATAAATATTTTTTTTTTCTTCGGGGCTTTTGAAAGTGGAATAGCCTAAAGCATCTCTCCCTCGTTGAAGTCTGCCGTTTATTTTTGATACCTCTTTCTTAGGCATAAGTCTATCCAATAACAATGTAAAATGATTATAAAACTAGCAATCTAAAGTACAAATCTTTTATTAAATTAACTTGAAATTAGTGAACTTCTGACTTTTTACAGTTCTGTCTTTTAGGTGAAAGATGGGCTTTGGTGCTCTTCCATTAACCATAATGATAATTTTTTTCTATCCCGCTACTACAGTAATGTAAAAAAATGGAGTACAAAAAGAGTTAAAGAAAAAAAAAAAAGAAAGAAGCGTAGATTGAAGATGATGAAATGGGGAAATTAAATTTTATTATCTGATGTCCTTTGGCTCGTTGCAGCAACTTTTACAGAAACATTATTTATCCCAAATTTATGTAATATCATCCTTTTGTGGTACGAAGACGGAAGAAAAAGTAAAAATATAGAAACGGAAATACTCAATATGAATAGAAGAAAGAATTTTGTTTTTCAAAAATTGTTAAAACCCAGACAGATATAAAATTAAATGGTCAAAAGAAGCAGAAAATAATTTGCACAGAGGTTTATGGATATATTTAGTAACAATCTTTGAGTATCCAATCCTAATCTTTAGCCTAGAGTTGGAAGCTAACAGTGAAGGGAAATAAAGTGAATTAGTAGTAATGTTAATAACCAACAACCGAAAAGAAAAGACTGAAGGGAGGGGAAAATGTGTAGAAAAAGGGGAGAAGAGGAAGAGGAATCAAAGAAAAGGTTAAAAAGCCATTTTTAGTCTTTTTATAGCTAAAAGATCATTAGCATAAGCTAGGGATGACATATTAGCTAAACCGTAAAAGAATTGGAGATATAATCAGTAGTATTTGAGAAATTGCTAATTTAAAAAAATTAGGAGAAAAAACTCCTCCTTATCAAACTGGCTTCTGGAAATGGATGTGTTGGTCACAAACAGACCATTAATTTTGACTTCAAGAAATGAAGACGAGAATTGAAATATTGGCCAATATGTCAATAAAAAAATAATAAACATATTAATAGCTTTAGAAAACAAAGAACGTAAAAGCTGGAAATGGTTAACGGAATCGAAGGACTGGAAACATCAAGGGCACAAAGTTGAACGTCACATATATTAAAACGATCCTGATAAATAGAAGACAAAACACGGTGACCATAGCAGAATCCAACACAACTTTGAAAAAAAAAGCTAAATATCCCCAAAATCCATACCAGAAGTAATATGAGGAAAAAGTTACAAGAGGCCGTAATGGGACAAAAAGATGAACAATCAAAGCGGAGATCTACTTTTTGATGTATTGAAGTTATTGTAACGTACAAAAAGCTGTCAGGTACAGTGGACGAACAGATTGGGCTCAATTAAGGGTTCACACTCAGACTGAAGATGGTTATCTAAAATATTATCAAGGCCAGTAGAGGAAGACTTCAATATTTTTATAGCGCTTGTAGCTGAAGACAGAGGCACAGCAATGATGTGAAATTGCGACGCCTTAAAGGAGACACACGAGAATACGAAACGGCTAAAGCAGGAATGGACAGCATAATTCACTACAAAAAAAAATGAAAAATAATATTTCACCCTTGTTCCAGGGAGAAATGGGGAAGGTGAATCACTCCTAACCCTAAAACGGATAATAACTTCTGTCCATTGTTTTCGCATAGATGCAAAGTCAAGGTCTTTATGCGGCAGTAAATGGAGATGTTTACCATGAAACACAATGACGCATTTGAATGCAGTTTTACTTCAGCTGTAAACATTGTTTCCAAATTGGTGTTATCTCTACACCATTGGGTCCCTGAGAAACTTTTCACACTCTCGAGCCAATATAAAAGGGACAGCATAAAAAGACAAATCTCAATAATAAAACTAAAATATTGGAGACCTTTTTTGAAGCCCGGGTGGAAGGACAACTCGCCAAGTAATGGGTCAGTTACCTATACACCATTGCTTGGGAAAGAAACTCTTCTATTTTAGTTTTGTTTTTGAAGACGAAAACTGTCTCAGAAAAGAAAAAAATTCTAAGAAAATTTAAGAGCCATATTAAAAGCTAAAACAGACAGAAATAAAGTTATGTGATTATTAAGCTTAAAAGGAATAGAAATTAGTAATTTATCAAACTTTCAAAATTTTTGAGCGACCCGGCTCAATAGTAAACGAAACTCTAAAAAACGGAATTTTGATACTAAAAGATGCATCAAAAGAATTGGGTTTTCATGCTGATTTTAAATATATAAGTTTCATCAAATTTAGTATTTATCATCAAAAGTTACGAGTCTGAGAAAATTTGCCTTATTTTGAAAAATAGGGAGAAACACCCCTAAAAGCCATAGAATTCTAACGAAAATCACACCATCGCATTCAGCGTATCAGAGAACCCTAATGCGAAAATTCAAGCTCCTATCCACAAAATTGTGGAATTTCGTATTTTTTGCCAGAAGACAGATCACGGGCGCGTGTTTATTTGTTTTTTTTTTCCCAGGGTTCATCGTATCGACCAAGTGGTCCTAGAATGTCGCAAGAGGGCTCATTCTAACGGAAATGAAAAGTTCTAGTGCCCTTTTTAAGTGACCAAAAAATTGGAGTGCACCTAGGCCCCCTCCCACGCTTATTTTTTACCCAAAGTCAACGGATCAAAATTTTGAAATAGCCATTTTGTTCGCATAGTCAAAAACCATAATAACTCTGTCTTTGGGGATGACCCTATCCCCCACAGTCCCTGGGGGAAGGGCTGCAAGTTACAAACTTTGACCATTGTTTACATACAGTAACGGTTATTGGGAAGTGTACAGACATTTTCTGGGGGATTTTTTTTTGGTTTGGGGGGGTTGAGGGGAGGGGGCTATGTTGGAGGATCTTTCCTTGGAGGAATATGTCACGGGGGAATAGAAATTCAATGAAAAGGGCGCAGGATTTTCTAGCATTACTATAAAAAAACAATGAAAAAATAAACATGAAAAAGTTTTTTCAATTGAAAGTAAGGAGTAGCATTAAAACTTAAAACTGAAAGAGATTATTCCGCATATGACGAGTTCTTCTCCTCCTAAATACCTCGGTCTTTATGCTAAAGTATCTTTAGTAAATTCAACTATTTATTCTATGGCCTTTCTGATTCAGGGGTCATTCTTAAAGAATTAGGACAAAACTTAAGCTTTAGCGTACAGATCGAGGTATTAACGAGGGGAAAAACCCCCTCATTTACATAATAAAAATATAAGAATATAGAAGTTTGTTACGTAAGTTAATTCTTAAGTTATGTATATTTTTTACTAATAAAAACGTTCGTTAAAAATTAAAAGTTCTAGTTGGCTTTTTAAGTAACCAAAAAAATTGGAGGTCTACTAGGCGTCCTTCCCCAACCCTTATTTTTCAAAATCGTCAGATCAAAACTAAGAGAAAGCCATTTAGCCAAAAAAAATTGATATGCAAATTTAATTTTAATATTTTATGTGCGGAGAGCCAAAATCAAACATGTATTAATTCAAAAACGTTCAGGAATTAAATAAAAAAACTAGTTTTTTAAAATGAAAGTAAGGAGCAACATTACAACTTAAAACGAACAGAAATTACTCCGTATATGAAAGGTTCCTCCTCAACGCCCCGCTCTTTACGCTAAAGTTACTTACTGTTTTAAAAATAGAGTTAAGAGAAAGTGTCAAACTTTAGCGTAAAGAGCGAGGCATTGATGAAAAACTTTTCTCCAGCGAAACATTTTCCCAAATAAAATTTCTCCTGGTGACAATTCCCCCACGGATAATTTTTTCCGTGGCAAATCCCCCAGGTGAAATCCCTTGGAAAATCCAACTCTGCTAAAAATTTCCCCCGGATAACTCTCCTAGAACATCTTCACGTCACAGGGAGCCATTTCTTTTGATGAATCTATTGCTATAAAGGTTTAGTTTTGTAGGGTTATTCAAAATATATTCAGGAATATTTTTTGAAGGTGGACATTCTCAAAATCCTATTTAATCTACTTCAGAAAATAGTTTTTGCTAAGTTGCAAAGTTTGCAAAAATGCAAAGTTTTTGCTAAGTTTGCTGTTTTTGCTAAGTGCAAGTTTTGGTATAAGCACTCATTCCCATGAATATGATGATACAATTGGTTACATTATGCCCTATAATTGATTCTGTCAAATAAAGTTCAATATTATATCATAAATTCTATTAGTCCAATTTGAGAATCAAATAAAATGGTTTATTTTAATCACATTCAAACATGTATTACTAAGTGATCATTCCTCTTATTTAATGAAGGTTGAATATTTGTTAATCAAGGAAAGGTCTATGACCAGATCTTGTTGCTAGGGCCTCACAGATAAATGAAAATGAGATTCACTTAGGAGTGTGCAAAAGAAATGTACCCTCTGTAGTATCACCTGACGTTTAAGTAGGACAAGCCTCATGTGTAAGTTCAGTAGTATAGGCAAGCGTTAGTGCCCAAATAAGGGTGTAAGCTCTGGAATATAGGCAAGATTTAGTGCCCGAATAAGGAGATAGAATCAGTATCTATGTCACCAACACTACTATTGTTTGTCAGGGGCTCAAAAAAATGAGAAAGCAAAATCTGATACAACTAGAGCAAAGAATCTACCATATTGAAAAAGTTGTTATAATTCCAAACCCAGTACTTCTAATCTGACGTTTGCTTTTATGCCAAATTCAAGTTTTTTGCCAAGTTCAAGTTTTCCATTTTTTGTTCAGATTCGTCTATTTAAAATATATGTACAACGATGAAAACAAAAAAAAAAGACATACCCCCCTCTCTTCAATGAAAGACTAAAACATAAAAAATGATTCAAAAATAGTAGAATACCAATTTTCACCAATTCTTAATCAAATCAGGCGATGCGGATCACTTCAGACGCAAATAAAGAATGAAAATCTCTCTCTCTCTCTCTCTATCTCCCTCTCTCTCTCTCTCTCTGTCTCTCTCTCTCTCTCTCTCTCTCTCTCTCTCTCTCTAACATCACCCTTTTATGCCCAGTCAAAATAAAGAAAGAACGGAAATATAAAAATTAGTCAGTAAACATATAAAAAACGACAAGGAAAATGTTGTAATTAAAATATATCCAAACTAGAATATAAGAAAGATTGATAACATAGTAAGTAAGTTTATTAATAACTATCTAAAGATTTGGATTAATCCTTCTCATGTTCGATCCGTTTTCATTTAAACACTTCATCGAATGCTTTGCAGAGTATACTAGTATTTTTTTTGCGCGGCGACTAAAACAAATTGCTTGTAAACGTTCTTATCCGGCTAGCTTCCTTATTCCAACATTTTTCGAGCCTGAAATATTTTTTGCTCTATCTTTCCCGGAAAAGACATTATGCTTTATAGAAGGAAAAAGGTACACATTATTCGAGATTCCTAGATTATAAGGCTGTTGAAGGTTGCAAAGTTTGTCTTTACCCGAAATTCCATAAATACATACTCAGAAAAGAAAAAAAAAATTAGTTTTTGTAACACGTAACCTCACGGTTGTTACAAAAAATCTATAGCACATGGCCGAAATTTTAAGATTATGGTGAAAATGTCGCATTTTAATTTGTAACCGAAAGTTCAGATTTTGTGACGATGACGACTCCCCTCAAAATGTTCACGGCATGAATCCTCTTGGTGTTGCAATGAATCTGATAATTTTTGTATTTCACGATCTGCTCCTTGTTTAACTTAAAAATGTAACTAGATCCACCTGTGCTCAGGTGCATCAATTTTGAGGAGGCTGGAGTGCATTTGCACCTATGGATTCTATACCACCCTCTTACCTTAAGATTTGTTACTCCACATCCCAGATTTTCAAACACAAATTTTTGCTATTTTCATTGAATATGCCTTTTTTTGGTAATTTCATTGAAAAATTGAAAGACAACAAATTGCCCCCTCCTTAAGTTTTGTAAAAAAAACATCTACCTCTCCCTCTAAATATTACGAAATATATATTACCATCCCCTTAAATTTTAAAAAATATTTTATCCTTAATTATCGAAATACTTCATCATATGGTTTAAGGATTTTGCTAGTTTTCCACTTGTACAAAATAATACAAAATGCGTGTAAACATTGCTGTCTAAGTCTTGCTTTCTTATTTATGTATTTTTCCCGGCTTATTCTATTTGGCCATATTTTGACCAAATCAATATTTTACAGAGGGAAAAAAAGGAAAAACCGAAAAAAAATTATTAGACTATACTTTTGAGGGGAAAAGTTACAAAATTGACAACAATTTAGAGCTTAAAATTTACCTAATAAAGAATTTTCCTATGACCAAGCCCTCCTTTTATGAATCAGTCCACTCTCTCTCCTCTCCTTCAAATTAAAACCCTGTGCTTGGCCCTCGAAATCATAGATCGCACCTGCGGAAAGTTTGTATAGTCTCATCATTTCCAATGTCTTTCATATTTCCCAGGCATCAAACAGTTCGTGGTAACGAACTGTGAGCGAGGAGCGACTCGGCTAACTAGTAACCGAAACTATAAAAATGAAATTTTAACATAAAAAGAATCGGCTTATTATGCTGATTAAATAAAAAAAACATGTCAAACAAGTTTAATTAACTGCTAGAAAAGAGCAACATTAAAACAAAACGAACAGAAATTATTCTGTATATGAAAGGGGTTGTCCCCTCCTCAACACCCCACACTTTACGCTAAAGTTTGACTCTTTCTCACAACTCTACTTTTTCAAACAATAAAAAACTTCAGCGTAAAGAGCCAGGCGTCGAGGAGGGGACAACCCCTTTCATATAAAGAAAAATTTCTGTTTGTTTTGTCGCTCCTTACTAGCAGTTAAAAAAAAACTTTTTTTTATTTAGTTTTTGAACGTTTTTTAATTAATGTATATTTTGATTTTGGCTCACCGCACATGAATAATTAAAACGAAATTGACAAATTAATTTTTTTTTTGGCTAATAGTCTTCTCATAGTTTTGATTAGACAATTTTGATAAAAAAAACGGGTGGGGGAGGAGGCCTAGTTGCACTCCAATTTTTGGTTCCTCAAAAAGGCAATTAGAACTTTTAATTTTTTTAACGAACGTTTTTATTAGTAATAAATATACATAACTTACGAATTAACTTATGTAACCAACTTCTATATTTGTATATTTTTATTACGTATATGAGGGGGGTATCCCCCTCGTCAATATCTCGCTCGTTACACTTAAGCTTGAATTTTGTCCCAATTCTTTAAGGATGACCCCTGAATCACGAAGGCCATAGAATAAACAGTTGAAATTACAAAAAAAAACTTTCGCGTAAAGAGTGAGGTATTGTGGAGGAGACGAACCCCCTTATATACGTAATAGTTTCTGTTCGTTTTAGGTTCTAATGCTGCTCCTTACTTCCAGCTGAAAAAACCTTTTCTTATTTATTTCTCATTGTTTTTTTAAATAATGCTAGAGAATCCTGCGGCCCCTTCATGGAAATTTTCTTCCCTCATGATAAATTCCTCCATGGAAAGATCCTCCAACGCAACCCCCTCCCCCGGACCCCCTTTAAGGTGAAAAAGTCCCCCTGAAAACGTCTGTACACGTCCAATAAAAATTACTATGTGTAAATTATGGTCTAAGCTTGTAACTTGCAGCCCTTCCCCTGGGGACTGTGGGGGGGATTAAGTCGTCCCAAAAGATATAATTATTAGGTTTTCCGACTATGCTGAACAAAATGACTATCTCAAAATATTGATCCGGCGAATTTGGGAAAAATGAGCTTGGGAGGGGGCCTAGGTACCCTCCAATTTTTTGGTAACATAAAAAGAGCGCTAAAACTTTGAATATCCGTTAGAATGAGCCCTCTCGCGACATTCTAGGACCCTGGGTCGATACGATCACCCCTGGGAAAAAAAAACAAAAAAAACAAATAAACACGCATCCGTGATCAGACTTCTTGAAAAAATAAATACACAATTCCACATTTTGTAGATAGTAGCTTGAAACTTCTACAGTAGGGTTCTCTGATACGCTAAATCTAATGGTGTGATTTTTGTTAAGATTCTATGACTTCTGGGGGTGTTTCCCCTATTTTCTAAAATAAGGCAAATTTTCTTAGGCTTGTCACTTTTGTTGGGTGCAACTAAACTTGAACTTAAATATTTAGAATCAGCATAAAAATGTGATTCTTTTGATGTAACTATTGGTATCAAAATTCCATTTTTTAGAGTTTTGGTTACTATTGAGCTAGGTCGCTCCTTACTACAGTTCGTTACCACGAACTGTTTGATTCCAAATATATAAGATTCATCAGGTTTATTATTACTTATCAAAAACTACTTGCCTGAGGAAATTTTTCGGATTTTCAAAAAGGAATCTTAATGAAAATCACACTAGCAGATTCAACGTATCAGAGAACTCTACTCTAGAAATTTCAAGCGCCTATATAGCAAAATGCGGAATTTTGCATTTTTTGCCAGAAGAAAGATCATCGATGCATGTTTATTTTTATTTATTTTTCCCAAGGAGTGGGTGTACCAAACTAATAACCCTAAAAGATCGGGAGAGGTTGTGTTCGAATGGAAATTAAAGTGCCCTTTTTAAGTAACCAAAATATTGAGGACAGCAAACCTTCGTCCTACATCCCTTTTCACCCCAAGGTCATCCAATCAAGATTTTGAGATAGCTATTTTGTTCAGCATAGGTCAAAGATTCATGAACTGTGCCTTTAGGGGTAGCATGATCCACCACAATCCCTTGGAAAAGGCCTTTAAGTTATAAAATTTGCTCATTGTTTGCGTATAGCATTTGCTACTGAGAAGTAAGACATTTTTTGGGGGAGGGAATGTTTTGTTTTGGGATTTTCCACGGGGGAACTTCCATGGAAAATTTCACTTGGGGACTTGACAGAGTTCTTATACGAAATTGTTTTTAGTTGTCTTTCTTTCTCTTTGCCGGCACAATTTCGCATGTAGAGATGTTCCGGGGGAATTGTCTAGGGGAAATTTTCAGCGGTGTTGGGTTCTAGGAAAAAGTCCTTGGAAGGCGGATTCCGGAGTGGTCGGAAAAATGATTAGAAATTAAAGTCTTTTACAAACGAAGGTATACTAAGGATAATTTTTGAGGCTGAATCGTTCACAAAAAAATTTACAGGGGAGGGGGGGGGGGGGTTCAGCGAGGATGGAATTGTCCGGATGGAATTTTAAAGGACATAAAAAAGGACTAGTCACGTCACTCGTCATAACAATTAAAATAACATTTCAATATCTTGGGGTGCAGTTAACGTAGAAAATATTTAGTGGCAGGGGGTGCCTGAACATAACAAAGAACAAATGAAAATTACCATTTACCTCATTTTTCATAACAATTAAATATTTTGAGACCTTCCTTTAAAGAAAAATTTAGGGGCGCAATAAATTCATAAATATTTAGAGACAGAGGGAGTCTAAATGTAATTTAGCATAAGAAATAGTTACCCCTCAATTTATCAGTCATACAACTTAAATTGAAATTTTGGGTGTCTGATTTAAAGAAATATTAAGGGGCGAAGTAAACGTAAAAAGATATAGGGGCACAGGAATGCGACGACTTACCTCATTCGTCATAACAATTAAAGTAATGTTTGGAGATCCTCCTTCAAAGAAATATTTGGGGGCGGTTATGTTCAATCCTGATTGTTGTTTCCATTCACCTACTTTTAGCAATTCGTCTCTTCTTAATTTGAGCAAATCCAATTTAAAGTTAGCTCTTCTCCCATCTTGAAATCGGACCGGACCAGTAAGACCTTGAAATTCTACCTACACATATAATAAGGGAGAATTACAATCATTACTTAATGTTATTAAATATTATAAAGTAATGCAGAAGTTATTGATACGTTATTTAATGTAGTCCTGTGGTCTTAAATGGATTTGCATCCGGATAAGTTGAGTTGAATTGAAAAGGTGTATATGTAGAGGGTTGAGTTGAAAGGGATTAATTTGAATGGATTGAGATGAACAGGAACGGTTGCAAGAGATTGTGTTGAATGGGGTTGAACTAAAGGGTGTTTAATCAAGCAGGGCCGAATCAAATGAGGTTTGAGTTAAAGGTGGATAGAACAGTGGTGTTGAATGGGGGGGAGTCATGCAGAATGAGGTCTCAGAGAAGCGGGAGAATTTACTCTCCCCAAGATTTGTTGCCCCCTCCTCCTTAGATTTTGAAAAATGCCTTCAGTTTTGAATTTTTACTGGGAAAACTTAGAAAAGTGCAATAAAATGGCTCACTTTAAATGTTTGAAAAATACAATTTTGCTCTTCTCCTACATTTCCATGAACTTAACGCACTGAGGTTCAGTTACAAGGAAACGAAGATTAACCAGTAACTTATTAGAAGGTTAATTGTTAGAAATTTATCTCAATGCCTTACAAAGCAGCAATTTATATGTATCCAACCCCATCTTGACGTCCACAATTTGGTAGCCTGTAGGCCTACTACATAAAAAAGGCTATGATTTCTTGTTATTTTGTTTATGGAGTACACCATAAATCGTCACTGCATTTCTATCGTTGTCCAGAGGAACCACTTGTTTTTTATCATCTTTAGCAAAATTGCTAAGGTGCACAACTTGATTTGGCATTATTATAAAAAAAGGCTATGATTTCTTGTTGTTTTATTTACGGGCTACAACCGTGAATTGTCACTCCATTTCTATCGCTGCCAAGATGATTTGCCTTTATTATAAAAAAAATTATGTGATTCCTCATGAGTACTACTGAGGGCCCCATAGATGTATAGACACTATTCATTTATTCGCCAGTCCTTTTTTAGCTCTACCTAGAGAAATCAACATTTATTTTTTGTCAATCTAACTAAAAAACAAGAGCTAAGAACTCATCGTGAAATGAAACTTTGTCACGAGGTCGGAAGAGCAAAGAGCTCATATGGCATGAGTTCTAGCGAAATTCTAAGAATCAATAGATTGAATTAAAAGGAAATCAAGATGCTTAATGCCGGTCGGGATTTAAAATAAGAGCTCTGAGACACGAGGTCCTTCTAAATATCAAAACTCATGATGATCCGCTCATCCATTCGTAAGTTAAAAATACCTCTTTTTTCTACTTTTTCCTCTCCCTTCAGCATCCCAGATGGTCGAATCCGGGAGAACGACTTTATCAAGTCAATTTGTGTAGGTCCCTGACACGCCTACCAATTTTCATCGCCCTAGCACGTCCACAAGCACCGAACTCGCCAATGCCCTGGACCCCCTAGCTCCCCCAAAGAGATCGGATCCAGTCCGGTTACGTCAATCACGTATTTACGACATTTGCTTATTCTACCCACCAAGTTTCATCTCGATCTTTCCACTTTAAGCGTTTTCCAAGATTTCCGGTTTCCTCTCCAACTCCGCCCAATTTCACCAGATCTGGTCGGGATTTAAAATTAGAACTGTGAGACATTGGTTCCTTCTAAATATCAAATTTAATTCAGATCTGGTCACCCATTCGTAAGTTAAAAATACTTAGATTTTTCTAATTTTTCCAAATTAAAATCCCCCCCAACTCCCCTAAAGAGAGCATATTCAGTCCGCTTATGTCAATCACGTATCTAGGACTTTTGCTTATTCTTTTCACCAAGTTTAATCCCAATCTCTCCACTCTAAGCGTTTTCCATGATTTCCCATTTCCCCCTCCTACTCCCCCTAATATCACCGGATACGGTCGGGATTTAAAATGAGAGCTCTGAGACACGAGGTCCTTCTAAATATCAAATTTCATTAAAATCCGATCAATAATTTTGTAAGTTAAAAATACCTCATTTTTTTCAATTTTTCCTCTCCCTCCAGCCTCCCAGATGATCGAATCGGAGAAACGACTAGTATCAAGACAATTTGTGCAGGTCCCTGACCCATCTACCAATTTTCATCGTCCTTGCACGTCCAGAAGCACCGAACTCGCCAAAGCACTGGGAATCCCCCCAACTCCCCCAAAGAGAGTGGATCCGGTCCAGGTATGTCAATAACGTATCTAGAACTTCTGCTTATTCTTCCCATCAAGTTTCATCCCGATCTCTCCACTCTAAGCGCTTTCCGAGATTTCCAATTTCTAAGATTTCTGTATCCCCCCTCCGCCCCTCTATAGTCCCTGGATCCGATTCAAATTGCAAATAGAGCATCTGAGACATAAGATCTTTCTACATATGAAGTTTCAATAAGATCCGATCACCCATTCGTAAGATATAGATATCTTAATTTTCAAGTTTTCCAAGACTTCCGGCTTCCCCCTCCAACTCCCCCCAGTGTCACCGGATCTGGCCAGGATCTGAAATAAGATCTCTATAGCATAAGATCCTTCTAAATGCCGAATTTCATTAAGATCTGATCACTCGTTCGTAAGTTAAAAATGCTTCATTTTTTCTAATTTTTTCGAATCAACCCCCACCCCCAACTCCCCCAAAGAATGCGGATCAGTTTTGGTTATTTCAATCACGTATCTAGGACTTCTGCTTATTTTCCCCATCAGGTTTCTTCCCGATCCCTCCACTCTAAGCGTTTTCCAAAGTTTCAGGTTCTCCCCTCCAACTCCCCCCAATGTCACCAGATCCAATCAGGATTTAAAATAAGAGTTCTGAGACATAATATGCTTCTAAATATCAAATTTCATTAAGATTCGATTACCCATTCGTAAGTTAAATATACCTCATTTTTCCTCATTTTTCCGAATTAACTGTCTTCCGACTCCCCCCCCCCCCCCACATGGTCAAATCGGTGAACCGACTATTTCTAATTTTTTCTGATCTGGTCCCTGATACGTGTGCCTATTTTCATCGTCCTAGCTTATCTGGAAGTGGTCAAACTAGCAAAACCGGGACAGACAGACCGAGAGACAGACAGAAATTGCGATCGCAATATGTCACTTGGTAAATATCAAGTGCCATAATAAGTCTGTTAGCCAAGATTAGAACATCAGAAGCTACGGTGATGACAGTGGTCAAGCATGGTTCTGAAGCGTGGGCGCTCCAAAAAACAGAGGAAGAATTTGCTAGATGTTTTCCAGAGAAATTATCTACGGTTTGTTTTGAATACCCGACTGACTGACCATATCTTAAACAGTAGGCTGTGCGAAAAGTGGGGTCTTCTAATTTTCTACTTATAGTTAGGAAAGGGTTGAGATGGCTAGAGCACGCTCTGTGAATAAATGATGACAGATTGCCAAATATTGTCCTTTTCGGCCAGCCGTCTAGAACTTATCAGAATGCAGGTCATCCCCGGTTTGGGTGGTAGGGTATCGTATGGAAGGATTTAAGGGAAATGGGGACTTCCTGAGAGGGTGTAAGGAGGAAAGCTTTGAATAGATTGGGATGGCGATGGAGCATGTGTAGCTGTGTTTGCCTCAGGTGACTTGGTGCTGCAGTGTGTTGTTAGTAGTAGTAGTAGTAATTTAGCTAAACTGCAGGTTCAAATATATACATTGCGTGGCTCAATTTTAAAATTCAGTGTTATAAGGAAGTACCTTCGCTGAATTACAGCACCTGCTCTAGATTCATTTTGTGCTTACTTTCTTATATTTTTGCCCGTTCACCATCTGTTGCATAAGGTAACAATGGTACTGGTACAACAATTCAAAATAACCTCTTAGACACAATTTACGAAACAGATGCCTCTATCCCATGATTTTCTAGATTTTACACTATACCCATTGGTCTGATGAGCTTTTGTTTTACCATTTCTTGTGTGCATAAAGTATGCTTCACCAAAGGCGCTCAGCGTTCCTATTTGTTTTGCAGAAACGGTTAGTAAACCTTTAGTAAACTGGTAGTAAGACTGATTAGTAAACTGTTAGTAAAACGAGCTAGTAAATTGGGATCGAAAATCCGAGTTAGCAAATTGATGTGATTAAATTAAAATAAAAGCTTGTTTTAAGATTGGTGTTAATTTAAACCAGATACAAATAGTTTTAAGTACGAGGAGAGCTACTTACACACCCCC
Source organism: Artemia franciscana (assembly GCF_032884065.1). Taxonomy (NCBI): domain Eukaryota; kingdom Metazoa; phylum Arthropoda; class Branchiopoda; order Anostraca; family Artemiidae; genus Artemia; species Artemia franciscana. The sequence goes on from NC_088864.1 coordinate 5,707,549, forward strand.
TTTATCCACATACTACTTGCACTAAAGTTTCGGCCCTTAGACAGCATAAAATGATAGTGTAGTTTTCATTTTTATTATCCAAACGTTTGCTGCGTACCTTTAATTCCACTTAGTACGACTACTAATTTTATAATCAAACTGCCCTTCAGTAAAATTTATGTTCTTTTAGTCATGACATAGGTTGAAATAGGCTTAAATTTGAAATATGAAATTTTTTATGTCTTTCGTAAACATTTGTCAAAGCTTTGTTATTATTGTCGGTAAGATATCATTTATTTCAATTTAAGTTTGATTATTTTATAACTCCCAGGAGTACTGAAAACTTATATAATAACAAACAGGAGCACTGAAAATCATTTTGTTTCGATTAGTTTGTTTTTATTTGTCACAATACCGACTAAAAAGAAAGAAAGCAGCCATAATTTTCAAGATTACTGAAAACAACCAAGGAAATTAGACTGACTCTTTAATATATAATCACCTTCATTTCTGGAAATCTCAAGAATTTTGGATTTATTAATTCTAAATTTAAAGCATTTAAACTATATTTGTTTTCAGTAAAGCGCAAATGACACTTTGGCCTTTAGAAAAATTTCACGAACATGAAAAGTCTTAGACCTGCCCCCGTCTCTGCTAATTTCTGTTCGTTTTAGGTTTGATTTGATTATTCAGTGTAATTTATTCTAGTTTTGTGCCTTATTTGTTGCTTTATAATGATTCTATTCGTTTTCTGTTTGAACTATTATTTTACTCTATATCTGCTTGTCTTTTGTTTAATGTAGCTCTTCGCTTTTTTTTTTTTTTTTGAAAAATTTTCTTTAAAAAACACACAATTTAAAAATAAATTTATTTTTGTTTTCAATTGAAATTGTTCTTTTATTGGCTAATAAATAATATTTGCAACTTCTTTTGGGTTTCTTTTAAGAGTTAAGATTTTGGCCTGTTATTTATTATTTAGAAAAAATTTCGTAACAAATTTTAATAGCAGTGGTACTGTAGGTATTTGGATGGATTGAGAGGGGAATATTATTTAAAGAAATGGATTGAGAGTTTGCATCATTTTTAACCTACCATAGGGCTGAAGCCATACTGGCCCCCATCATGATAAAACCTTGAGTGCAGACGAATGTTGATCGATCATTCATTATGAGTATTAAATTATGTTATTTTCTTTTTCTGCTGTTTGTTTAAATGAGTACATTCTGAACTCAGTTCTTAAAAAGAGTTTTGATTTGTTATTTTCAAACAAAAAAGAGAGAATATCAAGAATCAAAACAAATAGATTTGTTTCCGGTTTTCGCTTCCTTGGTTAAAAATTTTTTTTTTCCCTCACGGTCCAAAAATTTTAAGAAAGTAAAACAGTTCAAAATAGGGATGATACCTTTTTATTGACAGTGAATAGATATAAAATGATTTAACTGGATATTTCGAACACATATACAGTGTTTAAGCAATACAGTAGTTTAAGCAATACAAATACAGTATTTTAAGCAATTACACATAATACTTTTTGCACTAATAATTAATACAAACAAATGTTTTTGAAATATTTATTGTCCCTTATAAGCTACCAATGCCCGCTCCCGAGTCAAAGTTTAAAATCTAATTTAAACCTAAAACCTAATTGATTTCAGTGAATATTGCGCGGGGAGTACAATATTTTATGTTTAATATAGTAATGAACTGAAAGAAAGGAGCGATTCAGCCCAATGGTAACTAAAACTGATAACAATAGATATATCAAAAGAATTGATTTTTTATGCTGATTCCAAATATATAAAACTATATAAGTTTAATGTTCTCGATAAAAATTAAAGGAAAAATTTGATTGATTTTTGAAAATGTGGGGAACACCCTTTAAATAGATAAGGAATCCTAGTAAAAATTACACAATCAGATTCAGCGTATCGGAAAAAAATACTGCAGAGTTTTCAAGCTCCTATTTTGAAAATAATGATTTTTCCTGAAGAATCCTGGATGCGTGTTCACTTATTTTATTCTAATTTTTTCTTTGTTCTTCCTCAAGGTCGTCGTGTCAAACCAATAGTCCTAGAAGACTAAAAGAGGGCTCATTTGAACAGAAATTAAAAGTTCTAGTGCCCTTTTTAAGTAACCAAAAAATTTGAGGGCGACTAGCCCCCTCCCATACTCTTTTTCTCCAAAGTCGTCTGATCAAAATTTTGAGATAGCCATTTTGTTCAGTATAGTTGAAAGATCCAATAACTATTTCTTTGGGGATGACACAACTCCACAGAGCCCCAAGAAAAAGGGCTGAAGTTATGAAAATTTCCCATTGTTTACGGTTTTATTATGCCGTTGATACGGTTTATCTGTTTTATTATGCCGTTGTAAGTTTAAGATTTAAGTAATAAAGTAAACTTTTAAAACTCTTGGTTCAAGATTCCTATCGGTTTTAATTAATTACGGCTGCATTAGTTTTAACACCAATTACTTGAAGAGATTTCGGGTGCTTATTTACTCGCTTTTCTTGTAAAATTCCAGTTTTTTTCCGCATCCACGAAATCAGAAACCCTTGCAAAGATATTGTTTGTTTTTTTTAATTTGAGGGGTTATTGTGAAGCCTCATTTTTTTGCAATCGGTGAAAATTTCACTAATGTTCAAAAATAAAAGCGAAAGTATTACGAAAAAAAATGCGAGAATGTAAATTTTGTTCATTTAAACTATTAGCAGCCACATTCCTTTTTTCTCTTTCCTAATTTCTTTAAATACTGGATAAAGTTGATTTTCACACTTAAACACAAGAGGTAGATATATGGGAAATATATCGCTAAGATTGGTGAGATGCAACCAAGGGATCACTTCGGGAGTACGTGTCAAAGTACTTCAAATCCGGATACTTGGGTCTATAAATACACTTTCAAGTACCAGGAGCCCCCCCCCCCACCCCGACCTATAAAATGAGTTAAATCCTGGGAAGAAATCTAACATGTGAAGTTGTATATTTAGTTTTGCCAAGTTTCGCTGGAAAATTTTATTTTTTTATCTTTTTTTTACATGTATTTTCCTGCAATTTTGTCATATAAAGCCGTTGTAGTTTTCAGTTGATGTTAACAGCCGTGGTTTTTGAAGCTCAAAATGTGACGCTCTCACAATAACACCAAACCTTGCTGGAAATCCTTAATAATCCATAATACTACTACGCCTTGTTTTGTTTGTTTGTTTGTTTAGGTTGGCTGTTCATCTGCTTTATTCTGTGTAATCTTTCACGTTCTGTTATATTATATCATATTTGATAATATCTGATAACAGATAATAATATCTAATAATAGGGGCCTCCCCCAGGCCACTCAGCATGTCCTAAGGTGGTGATAGGGGAACGCCCTACATATATGTAGGTTACCTCCATATGAGGCACGGACCAAAGGGGGGGGGCTTGTCCCTGGGGGTCCATTACAAAACTGGGGCACCCTCACCCGGAGCCATAAATACAGGTGGAGGAGGAAGAAGACCCCTTAGATGTAAACTCATTAGGGTCCACCAGCGTGTCTACACGTCCCGTGAGTTACAAATATTCTCCCAGTAATCAGTTAAATTGCATTGTGACACAAAACACCATCGTGAGAGGATTCTCTATAGGAGGACAACTGTGGCAGGGCTCATAATCCAGATCTATGGACAACGGCCTCTGCAATAAGCTGCCTCGATCCTTTCGGGGTACCTGCAAGACTGGGGACCTTGTGGTCAACTTTACTCACACTTGAGGAGTGGTTGACCTCGAGGAAATTATAGCCTAGTAAACAACACAGTATTCGCAAGGCATTCTGATTAATGGATAATTCTTCTGGGCATAGTCTATTTCGACGGCAATTTTTGGGCTGAAAAACCTCTTCCTACCTAAATTATCTACTGGGTTTTTTCTGATGGATTTATCTACGGAGATACGGAAAAGGGATGTAAAGACAGTAAAACAAGCATTAAAATATGAACTAAGGAGGTATGAAGTGTAGGCAATGGATAAAATTGCCGAGGGTATGGAAGATGCAGCTTGACGGCATAATAGTAAAATATTGTACTGGCATGTTAATAAATTGAGAGGGAGTAGTCAATCTGTCCTTGTCAAAGTTAAAGATAGGAACGGGTCCACAATTAGTGATAAGGAAATGGTTAAAGAGAGATGGATGGAACAATTTGAGAATTTGCTAGACCGAGTTGCAGTTGCCGGAAAAGATACAGAGGAAAATTAAAAAGTTTGTGATACCTTGGATGTGAAGCAAGATTTCTTTTGTGAGGAAGAAATAGCGACAGTACTAAAAGGATTACAAAATAATAAGGCTCCAAGTGATGATAATGTGGTAAATGAGTTTGTTAAACATGGTGGCTTCGAGGTTGGAAATAAGTTATTGAAGATTATGAATATAATTTTTGAAAAAAGGAGAGTACCTACCGATTTTAGGAAAACCTTAATTAAACAACTGTATAAGAAAGGTGATAGGAGTGAGCGTTGTAATTATCGAGGCCTTAGTCTGGTCTCTGTAGGTAGCAAATTACTTAACAATATGATACTTTTTAGACTGAGAGATGCTGTAGACAAAGTGCGGTTTTAGAAAAGGTAGAGGATGAGTCGACCAGTTTTACACTCTTTGGTTAATAATTGAGAAGTTCCTTAGTTGTAAAACTCCTTCGGTCCTCAGTTTTATAGATTATGAGCAAGCGTTCGATTCTATTGATAAAAGAGCTTTAGCAAAGGTCTTATCCCTCTATGGTATACCAGACAAATATATTAAAGTGATTAGTGCTATGCCCGAGAATAATACTGCTGCGGTTAAGGTAGGAAGCGAAGTTAGCAGCTGGTTTTGTATTAGATCAGGACTTAAGCAAGGTTGCGTTCTATCCCCCTTTACATGGATCATTTTGATTGACCTTGTCTTACGGAGCACAGGAAAGGTAATAGGAGACCATGGAATCAAATGGGGAGGAAAAACTCTCCTGGACTTCGATTATGCTGATGATCTAAGTATCCTAGATGAAATTATGAGCAAAAGGAAAGAACTTTTAGAGGTTTTGCGAGTTCAGGGTGCTAGAATAGGTTTGAAAATTAATGTTAAGAAGGCTAAGTCACTAAGGCTAGAAATAAGTGAAGATGAAAAGGTCACGTTTGGTAACGAAAAGATTGATCAGGTGGGCAGCTTAACTTACCTTGGTAGTATTATTAGTAAAGACGGTGGGAGCAGTGAAGATGTTAAAATTAGAATAGCCAAGGCTCAGGGTGTTTTTTTACGGTTAAAAAAAGTTCGGAAGAATAGGAAGATAAGTCTGCAAACCAATATTAGAATTTTGGAAGGTACAGTGATAATAGTGTTCAACTATCGCTCTGAAGCATGGGTGCTCCGGAAAGCGGATGGAGATTTACTGGATGTTTTCCAGAGAAATCGCCTACGGATTGTTCTGAGTACCCGGGTGACTGATCGTGTTTCAAACAGTAGGCTGGAGGAAAAGTGTCGCTTAGTCCCACTTTCTCGAGCTATAACGAATGAAAGGTTGAGATGGTTAGGGAACATTCTGCGGATGAAGGGTAACCGATTGCTGACGACTGTCCTTTTCGGCCAACCGTCTAGGGCTAAATGGAAAGCAGGTCGTCCTCGTCTGGGGTGAAGGGATGTCATGAAGAAAGATTTAAAGGCAATAGGAACTTCTCAAGAGGATGTATTGAGGGAGGCTCTGAATACATTGGGATGGAAGACGAGGTTGCGTAGCTGTGTTGGTCTCAGGCGGCTTGTTGCTGCGGTGAGTTGTTAGAAATAGTAGTAGTAGTAGTAGATTATGTAACTCCCAGGAGTAGAGAAAACGCAGATAATAACAAACAGGAGTACCGAAAACCGAGTAGTTTCAAATATCGGGTTCACAATATCTTCAAAAAGAGAAAAAAGTCACCATAATAATCAAGATCACTAAAATGAACTAATGAAATTTGACTGAATTTTTAAAATATAAACATGTTTATTTCTGGAAATCTCAAGAATTTTGTATTTATCAATTCTTAAAATAAAAAAAAAACAATTTGTTTTCAGTTAAGTGCAAATCCCACTCTGACCTCTAGAAGGCTTAGCCCTATCCCTGTCTCTGCTAATTTCTAGATTTATGATTTATCTTAATTATTAACTGTAATTTATTCTAGATTTTTGCCTTATTTGTTGATTTATAGTATTTCTGTTCGTTTTATGTTTGAGTTATTATTTTACTCTGTTTCTTCTAGTTTTTGGTTTGAAGAAGCTCTTTTTTGAAAAAAATACTTAAAATTTTTTTTTTTAAATGCTTAAAAAACATTTAAAAAACAAATTTGTTTATTTTTAATTGGAATTGATCTTTTATCGGCTAATAAATAATATTTGCATCATCTTTCGCTTAAGGATTAAGATTTTGACCTACTATTTATTGACTGTAAAACTTTGAATGGATTAATAGAGGAATAAGAAATGAATTAAGGATCCGCATCTGTTTGTTTAAATGAATTTGTTTTGAACTCAATTATTGAGAGAGTTTTGATTTGTTGTCAAACAGTTCGTAATAACGAACTGTAGTAACGAGTGACCCGGCTCAATAGTAACCGAAACTCTAAAAAATTGAATTTTGATATCAATAGTTACATCAAAAGAATTGCATTTTAGGGTTGATTTTAAGTATGTAAGTTTCATCAAATTAATCTTACCCATCAAAAGTTACGAGCCCGAGAAAATTTGCCTTATTTTAGAAAATAGGAGGATACACCCCTTAAGTGTCATAGAATGTTAACGAAAATCACACCATCAGATCACGGATGTGATCTGAAATTTTGTATTTCTTGCCACACGACAGATCACGGATGCGTATTTATTTGTTTTTTGTTTTTTTCCAAGGGGTGATCGCATCGACCCAGTGGTCCTAAAATGTCGCAAGAGGACTCATTCTAAAGAAATTCAAAGTTTAGTGCCCTTTTTAAGTGACCGACAAAACTGGAGGACACCTAGGCCCCCTCCCATGCTCATTTTTTCCCAAAGTCACCGGATCAAAATTTTGAAATAGCAACTTTGTTCAACATAGTCAGAAAACCTAGAAACTATGTCTTTGTGGACGACTTACTCCCCCACAGTCCTCGTGGGAGGGGCTGCAAGTTGCAAACTTTGACCAGTGCTTACACACAGTAATGGTTATTGGGAAGTATACAGACACTTTCAAAGGGTTTTTTTGGTTGGGGAAGGGGTTGAGGGGAGGAGGTTATGCGGAAGGAACTTTCCATTGAGGAATTTGTCATTTTTGGTATTTTTTAAAGAGCAATGAAGAGATAAATTTAAAAAAGTTTCCTCAACTGAAAGTAAGGAGCAGCATTAAATCTTAAGACGAACAGAAATTATTACGCATATGAGGGGTTCACGTCCTCCTAATACCTCGCTCTTTACGCTAAAGCAATTTTATTAATTTCAACTATTTATTCTATGGCCTTTGTGATTCAGGGGTCATTCTTAAAAAAAATAGGACAAAATTTAAGCCTTAGTGTAAAGAGCGAGGTATTGACGAGGGGGCGAACCCCCTCTTATACGTAATAAAAACATACGGATTTAGAAGTTCGTTACGCAAGTTAATTCGTAAGTTACGTATATTTTTACTAATAAGAACATTCATAAAATTAAAAGTTCTGGTTGCCTTTTTAAGTAACCTAAAAAATTGGGGGGTAACTAAGCCTACTTTCTCGCTCCTTTTTTCCTCGAAATCGTCCGATCAAAACTATGAGAAAGCCATTTAGCCAAAAAAAAACGAATATGCAAATTTAGTTTTAATTATTCAAGTGCCGAGTGCTAAAATCACAACATGGATTAATTAAAAACGTTCAGAAATTAAATAAAAAAACAAATTTTTTAACTGAAAGTAAGGAGCAACATTAAAACTTAAAACGAAATTACTCTACATATGAAAGAGGATGTTCCCTCCTCAACACCCCGCTCTTTACGCTAAAGCTTTTTTCTGTTTTAAAAAGAAGAGTTGAAAGAAAAAGTCAAACTTTGGCGTAAACAGCGGGGCGTTAAGGAGGAAATATCCCCTTTCATATATGGAGTAATTTATGTTCGTTTTAAGTTTTAATGTCACTCCTTACTTTCAGTTAAAAAACTTGTTTTTTTATTTAATTTAAAAATAAAAATAGAACATCAAGAATACACACAAATAGACTTGTTTTTGGTTGTGGTTTCCTTTGTTCTAAGACTTTAATGGAGACTTCTTTACGGTTCAAAATGTTAAGCGGGGGGCCACACCAACAGTTAGTATATATATATATGTATATATATCAGTGCTGCAACAAGTACTCCAAATTTTTACCTAAGTATCAAGTATTAAGTAATCATTGCTTTTTTACTTAAATATCAAGTAATAAGTACTTTCCAAATTCTTACTTAAGTATCAAATATCAAGTACTCGCCAAAATTGTACTTAAGCATTACTTCAAGTAGTACTTCAAGTATTTATTCTATATATATATATATATATATATATATATATATATATATATATATATATATATATATATATATATATATAAAAGTAGATAACAAAGTAGATAGTCTTTTTACATAAATTATCACTGGAAGACCGAATCCGAGAAGGCACATCTATTAAGCCAAATCGAGCAATTATTTTTCTGTTTTGGTGCCATCTAGGAAGCCGGAGGAGGAATTTGCAATATCTGAAATAAGCCGCACGTAGAGTATGGGGATTTTGCTTACGAAACAGATGAGCCATGCATGACAAAAACAAAAGCACAGGGGCGCAATAAGCGTTATGAATCACGCACAAACCGTTGCGGTTGTAACGGCTTTTGTTTGGGGATATTTGTCCGTAAGCGACGCGTAGGTTTTTCACGGCTTGATTCACTAGGGATGAAAAGGTAGTGGAAAGTGCAGGACCGGAACACAGACCAAGCCAACTAACTAAAGAAGAACATGGCAGAATTGCAGTCCCAGCAACGAATGGAGCGACCACATAAGGGCTATTAAAACAAATAAACTCGCATTTAGACGCATTAACTGACGGTCCAATCTTAGATAGTTCATTGGTTAATATAGTAAAATTGTAAAGCAATCCACGGCGAGTCCGTGCAACAAGAAGAACGTCGTCTGCATATGTAACAGAAGACAAACCAATATTACCGTAAGAAACAGAACTTTTAAGGGGAAGCAGGAACGATGCAAGCACACATTTAAATATACTAGAAGACAATACGGCAGAAGTTGCAACCTATCTATTTCTAGCAGCAGTTTTCACACCATGAAGTGGCAAAAACCATGAGACTAAGTCGAAAATCTTCTAAGAAAGAATAAAATAAGAGCTAAGAGCTCATATGGCATATGTGACGAGGTCGGAAGAGCCAAGAGCTCATATGGCATGAGCTCTAGCAAAATTATAAGAATCAATAGATTAATTTAAAAGAAAAATCAGAGGCTTAATGCTGGTCGGCATTTAAAATAAGAGCTCTGAGACACAAGGTCCTTTTAAATATCAAAATTCATTAAGATCCAATCACCCACTCGCAAGTTAAAAATACCTCATTTTTTTAATGTTTCCGAATTAACACCCCCTCCAACTCCCCCAAAGAGAGCAAATCCATTTCGGTTATGTCAATCACGTATCTAGGACTTGTGCTTATTCTTCCCACCAAGTTTCATCCTGATCACTCCACTCTAAGCGTTTTCCAAGGTCCCCCCCAAATCCCCCCAACGACACTGGATCCGGTTGGGATTTAAAACATGAGATCTGAGTTACGAGGTCCTTCTAATATGAAATTTCATCCGATGAAATTCAAGATCCGATCACTCCTTCGTAAGTTAAAAATATCTCATTTTTCTAATTTTTCAGAATTAACCCTCCCCCCAACTCCCCAAAAGAGAGTGAATTCGTTCTGTTTATGTCAATCACGTATCTAGGACTTGTGCTTATTTTTCCCACTAAGTTTCATCCCGATCCCTCCACTCTAAGCATTTTCCAAGATTTTAGGTTTCCCCCTCCAATGTCACCTGATCCGGTCGGAATTTAAAGTAAGAGCTCTGAGACATGATATCCATCTAAATATCAAATTTAATTAAGATCCGATGTAATTTTTCCAAATTAACCGTCCTCCCACTCCCCCCCCCCAGATGGTGGAATCGGGGAAACAACTATTTCAAATTTAATCTGGTCTGGTCTCTGATACGCCTGCCAAATATCGTCGTCCTAGCTTATCTGGAAGTGCCTAAACTAGCAAGACCGGAACTGACAGACCGACAGACCTACAGAATTTGTGGTTACTGTATGTCACTTGGTAAATACCAAGTTCCATACAAAGTAAGTTTTCTCTAGGGACGGAATATTTGGTTGAAGGTTGGCTTCAGTATGACTTATTTTGGAAAAGGGTTATTTCCAGGCTTTGGACAAGCCACGGGTGGAAGTAGTTATAGGCCCTACTAACTGGAAGTTTCAACTTAATACCCTTAGCCGGTCCCGAAACATTGTGGACACACTGTTTTGACAACCTGGATTCATAAAGTGACCTCTGATTTAGTTCAACACTCCCCCTCAACATACCTTGAAAGTTTCAAGCTAATGCCCATGGCCGATCCTGAAATATTGCACAATCGTTCTCTCGACAACCAGGATACAAAAAATTTCTTTTTTTGATCTATTTGAAAAACCTCTTCAAAATGCCCTGAACGTTTAAACTTAATACACTTAGCCGTTCCTGGGATATTATGAATATGCCCTTTTGACAACATGGTTTTACAAGGTTTTATTTGAGGCTTTGAATAGATTGGGATGGAGGAGGAGCATGCGTAGCAGCGTAGGCCTCAGGCGGCTTGATTCTGCGGTGATTTGTCGTTAGTAGCAGTAGTAGAAGTAGTTTAATAGCCCCTTCAACATCCCCTAAAAGATTGAATTTATGCTCTTGGCCGTTCCTAAGATAAAGTAGATGTAACCTTTTTGACAACCTGGGTGCACTTGGCTTTCATAAAGTGTTACAATATCCTCCTCAACATTCCTTGTAAATTTTAACTCGATACTTTCGCTGTTATTGAGATATGACAGATATACCCCTCGACAGCACAGATTTACATAGCGTCTTTTGTTGTAATTCAACATCACCCTCAGTATTATATGAAAGGTTCAACTAAAACCTTTAGACGTTCCTGGACTACTGATGATACGACTCGTTTGACAACCTGAATGCATACAGTATATTTGGTTTATTTCAATGTAAGTGAAAGTTTCAAACTGACACCGTTAGCCGTTCCTAAGATATTGCAATTTGGACCCTTTGACAATCTGGATGCACAAGTCTGTTTTGATATATTTCAAAAGCTTACTCAAAATCCTCTGAAAGTTTCAACTTAATACCCTTAGCTATTCCTGGGACATAACGTATACACACTCTTGCCATCCCGGATAAACATAGTATCTTTTGATTTAGTTTTACATCCTCCTCAACATGCCCTCAGAAAATTGAGCTTAATAACCTCATTCATTCCTGAAATATTGCAGGTACTCTAGTTTGACCACCTGGATGCATGTTATTTCTTTGGATTCAGTTTTACACTCCCATCAACACCCCCTAAAAGTTTCGCTTTAATACCCTTAGCCTTTTTGAAGGCTTTACATCAAACATAACCCACCTTTCCTAATAATAAAACCTATATGTAAACAAACCGGAAACTTGCATAATTTACATAGCCTGCCCTATGGGTTGTGGCTGGCCATGTCATCCCTGGAGGCATAGTTATTGGATCTTCGAGACTGTTTTGAACCAAACAGTTATCTAAAAAATTTGATCAGATATCTTTGGGGATTGAGGAGGAATACCTAGGAAGGATTTAGGGGAAGACAGTTTGTCCCCAATTAACTTCAGTTTCTTAAAAAACACGCTATAGATTTAAATTTTCATTGAAGGAGCCCTCTCCAAAGTTTCTACGGCAACTTCATTTATGCAAAGTGGGCTAGTAAAAAATAAAAGAAATAATATTGTAAGATCATATTGATCATACTATAGGTAGAAATATTGTGCTGCCTATGATTAGAGATTGATCATAATAAAAACATGCTCCCTTTTTCTCGCCTCCCATTTACTTTCAAACTAGTTCAAGCATTAGTCTTTGTGTTATTTACTCGGAACCTTATTCCACTGCACATTGACCTCGTTTATTTCAAGTTCCGGTGACAGAGTAGGTTTGTTCCATTCCAAGCCATTTATTCCATCGTATGGAATCCTTTTGATAATGAACCTCCAGTGCATTCTTAGTCTTATTACCTTCTTGGTTACTGAAGAAGATGAAAATTGGATGACAAAAAGATATCGAAAGGATTCTTCGGGAGAGGGTGGATGAGTTTTATTTAGCAATTACTGACACAAGGTACATGGGGATAATGAAAAGCCATCGAGAGATCATTTGATGGGATTTTCTTTTGCCCTTAGTAAAAAAAAAATACAAATTAAGGAGATGAGCATAGTTCAACTCTACAATGAATGTTGCGCAGTTTAGAACGACAACTTGACATTTTTGCTTACATCTTAGACTTGTTTCAATTACATTACTTTTGTTATAAAAGATAAACTTTTAAAGAAAAGGTGCAAAAATGAGAAAAAGTGCCTCAGCTACAGTAGTTTCATTATGGGAGGTTAACCTATTTGTGGATAAATCAAGTAATATTTATAAAAAAAAACTTATATAAGGATACTATTAGCAATAGTAAATAAAATGGCCCATGAATATTCACAATAGGGGGGGCGGGATCTGGACCCCATCTAAGTCCTAAATTTTCCAGTATTTCTGGGTACTTCTTGTTGAAGTTATTACATAATATTTTGTATTATTATTGCGCACGTACCTCCAAGATTAAATACTTACAGTATTAACGTAGTTGAAAAGCGAAGTTCCGTCTGACCATGGTTTTTCATCTTCACATGATACATTTGCTATCCGTAGGGTGGCTCCTCTGTCTAAGGCAGCAAGACCGTGGGCAAGTGACATAACGCTATCAAACATCAATGCAGGGGCCGTCTTGAAAGAAATGATTTGTTATTATTTCGAACTGAATTATAGTTTGTGGTTGCAGATTTGAAAGAAGAGGAGTGTCTGCTAGATACTCTCCAGAGGGACTGTCTGCAGATAGTAGTGTGTATGGTAGAATACCATGCACAGATAGTAGTAGTATACCATGCAAGAAGCTGTAACTATGTTTGATTCGATACCCTTACCAGGCATGTCAATAAGGGGGAGGTCAGTAATGCCCGTAATGACAAAATATGATGAATTCCAATGTATAAAATAAAAAAATTCTCTCATACACATATCCCAAAACTTTACTATGACACTATTGAAACGTTGACGCTATCGCTTTAAGCGACATCAAAATGATAGTTACTAGTAACGATACAGCTAGTTTTAAGTTCCAAAATGAAGAGCTTAAATCCCCAAATCTTGGGGATTCTTGAAAGAACTTCTTCTTTCAAAGAAGAAGTTCTTTGAAGAACCTCTCCCCAAATTCTTGTCATCACGACATCTCCGAGAAGAGCTTGTTTGGCCTCGATTTAGTGGGAAGTAAGAGCTGATGTCCTAGTTATGACTGTTTTGGGCATAAGTAAAGGGGAAGACTGTGTGAAGACCTGAAAACTTGTCCTCGGTATATTTAAAAGAAAGATCAAACTTGGTGGGAAGTAGGAGCTTCTAATATACTTCTACCGTTATATTTACACCAGATTATGAGCTTTAAATAGAAGTGTGACATAATTCAAAGCAAAGATCCTTTGACTTACAGGAAAGATAACTGCCAAGTGGGTGGTGAATAAAGGATCCCTTCCTACAGTTTCTTAGAGGATGGCATTTGTTTCCTACAGATGAGAAATAAAGTATTTGCCTGAATTATTAACTTTTAACATAAAACAAAGAAAATATACTCGTTACACAAACACAATGCTGAAAATATTTCCACATGTTTAACGTTACAGAGTGACTTCCATGATCTTCCTGGGTGCGGAAATTTGCAATCTGCATTCTCGATTTTAGATTCTTTTTAATTTTTTTTTTTTTGGGGGGGTGAACTTCGAAGACACGATGGGCCTATCCTTACGATAACAAGAGGTTAGGCCGAAACGGTGTTTGGTTAATGAAAAAATACTTGCCATGGATTAGGACTTCTCTATTTCCGATACCTTGATTAGAATCTCGATTTTAGATACCTTAAAATATTTTGGGGGGTTTTGAATTTCTACGACACGATGGGCCTATTCTTACGATAACCAGAGGTTGGGCCGAAACGGTGTTTGGTTAATGCAAAAATACTTGCCATGGATTAGGACTTCTCTAGTTTTAGATGCCTCGATTAGATTTTCGATTTTAGATACCTTTAAATATTTTGGGGGGTTTTGAACTTCGATGACACGAAGGGCCTATTTCTACGATAGCCAGAGATTAGGCCGAAACGGTGTTTGGTTAATGCAAAAATACTTGCCGTGGGTTAGGACTTCTCTGGTTTTAGATACCTCGATTAGATTCTCAATTTTAGATACCTTTAAATATTTTGAGGGGTTTTGAACTTTAACGACACGATGGGCCTATTTTTACGATAACCAGAGGTTAAGCCGAAACGGTGTTTGGTTAATGCAAAAATACTCGCCATGAATTATGACTTCTTTGGTTCTTAGAAAAAAGTTTTTGCAAAAAAAGAATTGTCAGAAGAAAAAAAAGTGTGTCATATACCCTTCAATAGAAAATGCGTAATAATTAGTTTCTTTAATAAAACACAATTCACACACAGCAAGGGACTGTTCAAGGAGGACACATTCGGGAAGATAAAAATCAGGAAAAGTCTTTTAGACAGAGAGATTTATTCCAACAAAAAGAAGCGCACAACTAATATACATACAATATTAATAATCAGCAGAAACAAAAAGTGTCAAATACTGCTTAACTTTTGAACAGCAAGGCTTTCATGTAGGAAAAGTCATAAGAACCAAGATTTTTTTTTTTGGGGGGGGGTGAGATCAAGGACGCTACATATTCCTACCTATACATGTACCCCTTAACTTATCTCTTATTCTCAAATATAGGAGAATGAAAAAAGAACAATAATTTCTTGATTGGAAGATTGGAAAAAGGCGAAAATGTTTTGTAAAATTACCTTTAGAAGAAAATCTGTCCACCAGAGCTCGCGTCTATACCAAGGCCTTTCCCACTGACAAGCCAGATTGTAAATTAATAGCCTAGGTTTTATAAGATACCGTTGCAGTGGCAATCTAGATTAGCAGGGAAATTGCAAAGTCGGTTTTTAATTGGCAATACCCCTCAACAATATGGTTTAATACATTTTATGGTTCCATTGGTAATAATAACTTTTGTTATTAAGAATCTGGTGTCACTAGAAAAGGAATCAAATTAAAAGGGCACTAGATCCCGTTCAAGTTTACAAAAAATTATATTCCACTGAGCCGTTAAATTTGTAACTGTAGATTTGTCTATCTCTCTATGTAAACAAATATTTCTTTCTTCTTCCCAAAGGAAAAGATTGATGAAACCTGACAGAGAGATGGAAGGCAATATAAATTGGATGTCTAACTGACCCAAAATTATTTTCTTTTTTCAATAAAAAAGATGAAATAAAATTTAGCAGCATCTGACAAAGTTTCCGCAAGTTGAAAGATGAGCGAATGGGATTAATTTAAAAACGAATTAGGTAAAACACACTTTGTTTTAGACAGCCAAATATAAAACCTGAACAAACTTAATTGAAGGGTAAGATGTATAGAAAGACTTATAATATAAAAGAAAACTTAGGTGTGAAAACACTATAGGTAAATAAAAAGAAAGAGAAAAATAAAAACCCACACACACATACACCCTTCTCAAACTGCTACTGCTACTACTGCTACTAACAATTCATCGCAGCACCAGGCCGCCTGAGGCTAAAAGAGCTATGCAAGCTCCTCCTCTATCCCAATCTATTCAAAGCCTCCCTCTTTACACCATCTCAGGAAGTTCCCATTTCCTTTAAATCTTTCTTTATGACATCTTCCCACCTCAGACGAGAACAACCTGCTTTCCGTCTAGCCCTAGGCGGCTAGTAGAAAAGGACAATCTTCGGCAATCTGTCATCCTTCATTGGCAGAACGTGCCCTAGCCATCTCAACCTTGCTTTCATTATAGTCGTAGAAAGCGGGATTGAACCACGTTTTCTTAAAGCCTAATGTTTGAAATACGGTCAGTCAGCTGGGTACCCAGAACAATCCGTAAGCAATTTCTCTGGAAAATATCTAGTAAATCTTCATCTGCTTTCCGTAGTGCCCATGCTTCAGAGCCATATTCGACCACTGTCATCACTGTACCTTCCAATATTTTAATCTTGGTTTGCAGAATTTCTTCCTATTCTTCCAAACTTTTTTAACTATGAAAAAAACCCTGAGCTTTGGCTATTCTACTTTTAACATCTTCAGTGCTCCCACCATCTTGTCTTCTTAAGATTAATTTTATAACCTATTCTAGCACCCTGAATTTGCAACACCTCTAAAATTTCATTCATTTTGCTCACACTTTCATCTAGGATGCTTAAATCATCCGCACTATCTAAGTCCAGTAGAGTTCCCCCATTTGATTCCGTGGTCTCCCATTGCCTTTCCTGTGCTCCCTAAGACAAGGTCCATCAAAATGATCCATATAAAGGGGGGGTAGAACACAACTCTGCTTAACTCCGGACTTAATACAAAACCAGCTGCTCACTTCATTTCCTACCTACCTAGTCGAAGCAGTGTTATTCCCGTACATAGCACTAATCATTTTAATGTATTTGTCCGGTATACCATACAAGGATAAGACCTTTGCTAGATATTCTCTTCCGAAATTGCAGCTTTAAATTAACCCTAGACACTACTAGATGGTAATCTTTACTTTTAACATCAATAACAGCGCTCCTGTATACCCTAGCATCATGTATTTATCCTGCTAGTCTTTGGTTTACTATAACATAATAAATAAGGTTTGTAGTCTTACCACCACGTGAATACCATGTCAACTTATGGGTCATTTTATGACCAGACGCTAATATACCAGACAGGTATAACAACTAGATTGTTATACCTAGAAAATTGCAAAAGTCTGTACCGATTACTGTTTTCTTTTCCTATACCAAATTTACCTAGGCTAGGATACTATCAATCCCTATTTCTAGCAACCTGGGCGCAAAAATCTCTTAGTAAAAACACCATATTTCTACCTGGGACACCTGTCTGTTTGCTCCTGTAACTGTAAGTAATCTTCAATTGAGTCACTAGTATCCGTCAGTCGGTTCAACAGGGGCATATACTGCTATAACTGAAACCTTGAACTTTTTAGTCATAAAATGAGCAATTAGTATTCTATTATTGATACCTTCCCACCACAAACAAGACTTAGCAGCTTCCTTATTCATCATAAGCCCTAATCCCTGTCTATGCACCCCATCTTTTCTGCCTGAGTAAACAAGTTCTATATCACCCAATTTTTGTGCTTCCTACCCCTGGGATATGAGTTTCTGAAACCCAATAAGTCCAATTCGAATCGTCTGAATTCGTCAATCAAAATGTATATGCGATAGTTATTTTTTAACGTCGTAACATTCGAAGTTCCGATGTTCATGTTCTTTAAATCATTGAAATTATTTTGGCCTCAGGAAATGCACTTATCCTGGATACCAGTGCAGGACGGGGAACAGCATATGTGCTCAAATCTACACTGAAGCGCTTAATCCGGCATAGAACCGGACATCAAGAAGTCCCTGGGACCTTCAGTATGAATGGATGCTTTGTGCAATCCTGGGCCCATCTTGGTGACAACATGGTTTTCAGAACTTGATGATGCTCTCATATCAACAAGAGTCAAAATCCTGCACAAACAGTCCCAAGCATATAACCTCCGACTCATTATATATTCATGCCTACAAATATTCTACTACTACGGGGAGGCAACCCATAGTAGATAAATCAGCCAGGAAAAGGTTTTCAGCCCGAAAACGCTCGTCAAAACAGACCAAGCCCAGAAGAATTATACATTAATCAGAATTCCTTGGGAATGCTGTTTTGTTTAGTAGCCTATAATTTCCTCTAGGGGCGCCAATCCTCAAGTGGGAATAGAGCTGACTGCAATGTCCCTAGTCTTCTAGGCACCCCTGAAGAGTCGAGGCAGCCCTTTGCTGAGACATTTGTCAATATATCTGGATCTTTTGCTCTGTCGAAGTTGTACTCCTATAGAGGATCCTCCTCCGATTATGTTCTGCGTCACCATAAAATTTAACCCATTTCTGGGATAAAGTTTATAACTCATGGGACGTGTGGAAACGCCGGTGGGCCCTGTTTAGCGTACATTGGAGAGGCCTTCTTTCTCCTCCACCTATATTTACGACCCCGGGCGAGGGTGCCCCAGTTTCTATTATGGACCCCCGGGACAAGGTTCCTACTTGGTCCGTGCCTCCTATTGAGTTTCCCTAAATATCTTTAGGGTGTTCCACTATCACCACCTTGGGACGCGCTGAGTGGCCTGGGGGAGGCCCCTAATGAGCAGCAGACTCATTAAGCTTTTCTCCAAAAGAAAATCATTCATATTTTTCTATCTGTATGAAGCAAATTTTTTTAGTCAGAATCAATAAAACAAAGCCAGAGTGGATCATACTGAAAAACATACAATAGCGTTCTGAGCCATAAAAAAAGGGACAAAAACAATAAATGTTTTCAAATATGAACTTAAAGCCCAATTTTTGAGGTTCTTGACATAAATATTTTCCAGTAGTCCGGATAAAGGGGCTCCAATTGGAAGCCCTTTTATTTGCTGATAAAATGAATCACGGAACTGAAAATACATTAAAAATTTATTACAAATTTTAACTAGGGTCATTAAAACTTCGCAATCTATTCCTGTCGCTGAATCTCCGATTAAGTGTTAATTTTCTTCTATTTTGTTTTTTTTATAATTACTCAGAAATATCCACAACATGTTGCAAAAAGACCCTCAAAGCCCGCCACCAAAAAATCAGGACTAGCCGCGAAAGCTCGCATGCAATCACTCCATTTCATTTGAAAGAACCCCATCGTCTCACATCAATTTATTCATCAGTTTTGGCCAAACCCCGTCAAAATAATGACGCCAGGGCTGCTTCAAAAGTTTCCAAAACACCCTCAGTTTCAAACTTCGCATTTCATTGCAAGTCCTCCACATATACATATCTTTGTTGGTGTTGCGCCAAGGACGGCCTCCAGACACAGGGCCGAAATATCAACCCAACTGAATCCTACCGCCCCGAGAAAAACCTCCCCACCGCTTCCAAGTGGTTTGTTTACCCTAGATAAAAATATCATAAACTCAAACAAAATGTTGTATTCTCAAACTTTAACTCTAATGCTATTTGCCAAATATAAAAAATACTATTGAGCTGCTTGACAAAACTGACGTTCAGATTATTTTAAACTGCGTACAAAAAAGACACAAATTGTGACTTCTTCACTAATTTACAGGTAGCCATCTTCATGCAGTGGATTCAATTTGTGAAAATTAAGAGAGGGGATGCATTATCCGAAATTTAAGGGGGCAATTTTTTTTTGTTTATTGTTCAATTTTTTAAGTTAAAGTACCCAAAAAGCCACTTTCATGAAAATGCTAAAAAAAAGTATGACACATCGTCTGATTCTCCCATTTGTGCTCCCTCTTAAGAAAAAACGCAAATAAGTAAAGAGAGGCATCGCCTGAAAAAGTTAGAGCGCCAGTTACCTTCATATTAAAATTGGAACTAGTATGTTTCTCGGTAGTTTGATTCAATACAAATACAAAACACTTTCCCTTGGTTTTTCTATTTAATAGAATATGCTAAGTTTCAGCTAAAACTGTATTGTTGCCATTGTACTACAAACATAGTTAAAAGCAGAGAACTAACATAAAAGTTAAGTGTGGCTATGGTGTTTGTAAGTTATTAAGTAAAAAACAATTTTTCTCCAACTGAAAGTGAATGGTAGCATTAAAACATAAGCGAATTGAAGTTGTTAAATATATGACGGGGTTTGTTCCCTCTTCAATACCTCGCTCTTTACACTAAAGTTTTTAGTGGGCTACTTAAAAAAAAAAAACTTCTTATTGTTTTGTTTCACCAACCCTTGCATTTTAGGAGTCATTCTTATAGAATCAAACCAAAAAGTCAAACTTTAGGGTAAAAAGCGAGGCATGAGAAGGGGAAAACCAACCCTCATATACGTCATAATTTCTGTCTGTTTTAAGTTTTATTGTAGCTCCTTACTTTCAGTTGAAAAAAAACGTTTGTTTTTAAATTTCTGATTGTTTTTAAATAATTTTGGGGAATCCAGCTGCATCTCGACGGAAAGGTCCTCTAGACAGTTCAATCTCGGTGAGAAATTTACCCACGGCAATTACCATTAGCATCTCTATATGTAAAATTGAGTCGACAAAGAGAAAAAAAGACAAATAAAAAGAATTTCGTATAAGAATTCTAACAAATTTCCCCAATAAATTTCTCCGGAAAAGTTCACCAACAGAAACTTCCCTTCTCAAGGAAAATTTCCCCGTGCATAATCCCCCAATCAGAAAATCCCCCCTGCCCAAAAAATCTAACAATATACGTAAACAATGATCATATTCAATAGCCCACAGATCTTTCCCCTGGGGGCTGTGGGAGGTTATGTTATTTGAACTTTCATCTATGCTGAACAATTCGACTATCTCAAAATTTTGATTGAAAGAGTTTGGTGAAAAAAGGGCGTGGGAGGGGTACTAGCTACCCTCTAATCTTTTTCTAATCTTGTCACTTAAAAAACTCCTTAAAACTTCTAATTTTCGTTCAAATGAGCCCTCTTCTAATATTCTAGGACAACTGGTTCGATATGATCACTGTGAAAAAAAAACAATAAATAAACACGTATCTGTGATCTTTCTTGTGCCAAAAAAAGCAAAATTCCACATTTTTAAAAATAGGAGCTTGAAACCTGTACAGTAGGGTTCTCAGATACGCTGAATCTGATGGTTCGATTTTCATCAAGATTCCTAGAATTTTAGAAGGGTCCCTATTTTGAAAATCAGGCAAATTGCCTTTCTCAGGCTCGTTGCCTTTTATTTTTCTATTTTTTAGGTTTAAGCGTTAGGTTTAGTGTTAGGCATAACATCAATTCTATAGAAAACCAAAAACTGAAAAAAAAATTATTTTTACCTTTATCAAGGGTCAGGATTTATTTTTAAAAAATATTGAAGCATTTTGTACCTTTAAACCCTAAAACTTGATTTATATAATACAACTCAAAAACTTCAAAGTTGAAGTTTGTAAATCCCTAGCAGTTTCTTTATGTATTTATGAAGCAAGTTCTTTTCGCTTCACTTCAATCTCTTCAGGAAATTGTTCTCTCTTTCCACTTTGATTTACTTGCAGCCATGCGTTTTTGTATAATAACTCACAGACTACATTCGAATCGTAACTCCATTCCCTTAAATTGCCCTTGGACTTCTCAAATTAATCTTTCACAAGATAACACATTATCTGACGCATTTGTTCCCAACTGGTGATACACTTACCTGAGGGGTGCAAAAAATAGTTTACGGGGTAGATTTTAGAAAGTATTTTTACATCCCTGCCCCTGAATGTACATGTGTAGTAAAACAGTGCGTCAGCGAACAACCCTATGGTCTACTTTAAATGGGCGCAAGATCACGTTCCAGGGCTCAAAGCACTTGCAGGTGAAATTTCTTCAGTTCACTTTGCCAACTTGTCCTGTCGAAATTTTAGTTGCTGCTACGTACTGAATATGTTAATTATATGCTCTTCCCACTGCTTATGCAGGCATAATATGATTAGAAAGTTACCTACATTGAACTTAAATAGCACTCTTGCCTTTGGTAACAAGAGGTTGCCAAGGCATTCCTAGTAACTGATCAGAGGCATACCGTGGGGTTTTAATATTCCCTCCTTAACTCTTACAAATCGCGGAGAACCATACGGAAAGGGAATATTTTAGGTATTATAAGCTATATAAAGATTATTCTGCAACTGGAACCTCTCATTCCCAACGGAATCCTGAATAACTCATTCAATGAGTTCCATCCCATGGGATTCTATAACCGCTCCTGTTGGTCATTGTTAGCTTAAAAGGCAGCTGTTGTTTAAAGAAAATATGTATGTCCTTAGAAACTCCTGAAGGTCAATCATTAAGATCATTATCCGCATATAATCAATTCACATATCATCAGAAAATAACCTAAAATGAATAACAATTTTTTTTCAATTTATAACAATAATAAAACACTGAACTACTAACATTAAGCCGGTTGTTGGGACTTACTATGAGGGGGTTTGGGGCCTTCCTCACCCCGTAAATCCCTAACTTTCCCCAATTCCTGGGCACAAATTATTAAAGTTATCCAACAAAATTTGCTTTTTTAGTATTCCCTCTCCCTTTGAAAAAATACTGTATACGTGCCCATACTACATAAAAACCACAGTCTTAAATAAAACTGGGATTTGGAAGACGTATTTACTAAAATGCTCGTGTCCGAGGTCCGAGTTTTTATTTTAGATAAGCTAATAGGTGAGCAACTGTTCTTGCCTTTAAAAAAGCATAAATGATAAATGATTCGAACTATTTTTCGAAAAAACGGGTAAACATTCTGCTATAAAGCAAATAACCAAATTGGCTGTATTAGTAGAACAAGAAATCTCTGATATGTATTATGAGGGATCATTATTCATTCCATCCATCCACAATCTCACCGCAAAGATGAACGACTTGGAAGAACAAAGACTATTGACAAACGCAAAGCTAATAGGGAGACATTACGGATAGCTTGTCGCTATTTTTGCTCAATTGTTTTCTCTTGCTAGTAGATGAATGGGTCTACTTTGGCCAGAATCCACGCAGCCTAATTGCAGCTCATAATCAAAATATAAATGGAGTGTCAGATTAAGGTTGAAGTCTGTCTTCCTAGATATTAAGATTACCCTACTGCGTGTTTAATTGAAAAGTATTAAATAGGTAACAAGGAAACTTTTAGTTTGGATATAGAGCTGACCGAGCCAAGAGCAAACCAATTTAAAATGTTGGGTTTCAGACATACTCTTAAGCGGACCTAAGAAAATACAATACTACAAAGGATTACCCTATAGTGTGTGTGGTCAAACTATTTAGAATTGTTTAGGCAGTCTTACCCTAACTTTTCGAGCTTGGATAAGAGATCCAAATAAACGACAGAAAACTAAAAGCCGCCACCTACTTTCCTAAGAAACTTAGAAAAACTATTTAACTTTTCCCGTTTTGTGCCAAAGATTTTCAGATTTAATGAAACTTGTATCATTAGAAGGGTGGATCTTGATTTTCATTTCTATTGAATGAGCAGAATTTCCTTATGGATGTTCGAGAAAGGGCAGTCTCTAAAAATTTTCAAGCATTGAAATCCTTAAATATCAGCACAAAACAAGTATCATTTATAATTTGACAGCTTTGGAAGTTCTCTGTTTTGCTAACCGCCTTGATTGAAAATGTTGCTGACGCAGAATGCATAACATATTATGCATATTATATTATTTATGTTGTATGTGCATGTAACAGACATCGCTCTGCACATCAGTTAGTCAGAGATTATATGTTTGCTCTATTTTAAACTAGCCAGCTGTTAGCTTTTTGAACTGTCGACATACTTCAGATTCTTTGTAAATTTTTACCAAATTTGTCAATTTTTATCAAAATTTTACCAATTTGGGAGCTCCTGTAGGCGCTGGAACAATTTGCCAATGGGCCTTTTAATCTTTGAGACGGTCAGCCAACGCTTAGACTCACAAAATGATTTTTAATGTATCAAATCCCGTTAAGAAAGACAACGGGACTTAAGTGGCTCAATAGTCAAACAGATCAAATTAATAAACAAGTAAAGAGGAAAAGTGATAAAGTAGATACATTATCAGTTTTTATTATACTGCACAAGTAGTCTGGTAATTTTTTTTTTCTTTAAAAGAGTATCAAAAATTTGTGTATGCACATTTTGCTACGTTTTTAAGTCACCCATTTTTGATAGGGTGTGGGTCGCCCCCCTTGTTACGACCGACCTTGTTACTAGGATACAAAGTTTTTTCTGTGCGAAAACTTATGTAGACCATGAGCACACTCTTTGTTGAACAGAAAAAAACTCAGAGAAAAAGAACTTTCAGGGTAATATTCGTCTTTCAGAGAAAGAGAAAAGTTCAAAGAAGCATTTGTATTAAACTGGTTGTTCTAATTCTGTCTGCTTCAAATTTAATTATTAAATACTAAGAATAAATAATGTCTTCGTGTATTTTACGATACATTTTCAGTTGTAGAAGACATTAACATATCTTTCTATAAAGTCTCATCGCAAAGAAACAGATTTTTTTTTGAGGTGTCATACACAAACATGTAAGGCGGGATTTTGTTTTATTTTTAGATGGTGGAAGGAGGATTGAGTGATTGAAGAAAACGTAGGGTATCAAGGATTGTGTCATAATTTTTAATTAAAATACTAAAACAGTGCTTTTCAAAAGGAGGCAATCAGCCTTTCCCTGCCCCTCCTCTAATTGAAACCCCTTGCGATCCATGAATAAAGCATTAACAATTGCCAACTAGCTATATCTACCTACTGGCATTATAAATTATTTTTCAGAACTAAGCCCTAGTTAATTATTTGCACATAGAGTAGATGCTGAAGGACCTTTATTCCTTATTCATACAGTCTACTAGATTATCACGCTCGTTTTAGGTGTTAACGTCTCCACTTTTATTTAAGGGAACAAATTTTTATTTAATTCTGTGTGGATATAACAAATGGATTCATGCTCATGAACAAATTCTGGAAAAGACATTAAATAATTTGCTGCAAATGACGCATAAAAGGGGGATAGCTAAAAAGCAATGAGAAGGAACAGCTGGAATACGCATAGACAAATTTTTACACTAATTGTTTGGAAAACATGCATTTTAGAGTATCAGATCCTCTTTGCATTTAGGCCTTCGAAAGACATTTCTTAAATAATACGCTAAAAAATACACTGTTGAATGTAAGGTGATTAAGAAATTGGCTACCAATGTGTAAAATTATCCGTTTTTATACAAATAATTTTGGGAGACAAATAAGAGAATCATGGACCGGCCTTTAACTCTTTATAGTATATTTAATGTAAGGTGATTAAAAAA
This sequence comes from Artemia franciscana, assembly GCF_032884065.1. Classification (NCBI taxonomy): domain Eukaryota; kingdom Metazoa; phylum Arthropoda; class Branchiopoda; order Anostraca; family Artemiidae; genus Artemia; species Artemia franciscana. The sequence continues at coordinate 5,732,712 of NC_088864.1, forward strand.
CCGGGTACTACTGTGTAAGATCATACATTTTTATAGAAAAAGTTTTGAGAGACCAATAAGAACATCATGGATAAGCCTTTAACTCTTTTATAATATAAAGTATTTCCGTAAAGTTATTGAACGAAAAAGTATTTTCAAATTTAGTCTATTTTCTTTTCCCCGTCTGTAATATAATGACGGTGATATATATTGCACTTCCATGTCTATTAGCCTGAGTCACAAGAAAAATGTTGGCCGGAGTCCAGAGTCACAAGATAGTCTGGTCTGAGTCACTTTCCATCTAAACTTTTTCTAAAAAAAATCTATGAGCAAAAGTGAAAAATCCGTTCCTTATTCGTTGTGCGAGGTATAGGCTGAAAAATTTGGAGAAAATTCTGTTCTTTTTGTGTTTTAACATAGTATTTAATACAGTAGTAACACAATATTATCATAGTATTTACCCTTAAATATATTTGAATTTTGATTCAAACCAGTTGAAGGATAATGAATATATGAATGTAACACACTAACTGAACTTACTAAATCCTGATTAGTGTTCTGCAAAAAAAGACTATTTTATTGGCAAAACTCTCATAAGTTTTTAATAAATTTGAAGCTGATTTTTAGGCTAGAAAGGGTACTCAAGTCTTCCTCGTAGGAAATTTATAAGGATTATTTTAATTGTTTTTGCTCTCTTTTTCTCAGCATAAACTGACAAAAGTTTTATTGATTCGGCTATGGTAAATCAAAAGGTGTTATGGTTTACAACAGTAGTATACCCTCGCTGCTTTTAACCGGGGCCCTATCCCTTCAAATGCCCATCCCGACACTTTTCTTTAAACTTCTGAAAGACGAAGGTGCTATTAACTTTCTTCGAAATTCAGGTGCATATTGAGTAATAGGGATTGTTTTCAACAAGACATTTAAAGACGGTCTTACGACATTTTTCATCAGGACGTTTTTTAAGAAGTTTCAAGACATTTCAAGACGTTTTTAAGACATTTTTCTACAAAACTGTTTTTCAAACATTGCAAGAAGCTTTTACAACATTTTTCTTCAAGACATTTTTCAAGACATTTGAAGACATTTTTAAGATATTTTTATTCGAGGCACTCTTCATGACGTTTCAAGACATTTCAAGACATTTTTTAAGACATTTTTCTTCAAAGGTGTTTTTAAAGACGTTTCAGGACATTTCAAGATGTTTTTAAGTTTTTACAACATTTTTCTTCAAGACGTTTTTCAAAAAATTTCAAGACATATCAAGAAGTGTTCAAGACATTTTTCTTCGAGACATTTTTTCATGGCGTTTTTAAGACATTTTTGTTCAAGACGTTTATCAAGACGTTTCAAGACATTTCAAGAAGTTTTTAAGAGATTTTTTCACAAGAAAACTTTTCAAGATTTCTTTGTTTGTTATGTAATGGGGAATGTTTACTTATGTTAAGGATAACTTAGTCTTGCCTAGCTTCTTTCTTCAGGGGCAGTGGGGAATCCCCGCTTGTAACTGGGGAGGACACATACATGAGTTGATACGTAATGACGATGTACACGTGGGATGTTACATAACACTTTAAGAGATTTCATTTTCTTTCATTATATTTTTTTTTCAGGGCACCTTTACAATCCACGGATTTTTGTCTGAATTAGGATTCGAAAGAGACTCCCCTCAACGGAATGGAGCGCTAGACATCCGGACCAAGAAGTCCTTTCTGATATTATTATTCGGGGAATACTTTCTAATGGAAACGTTCCAATGAAGATATGAATTACGTGTTCCCTATGTCAGCCATAGTCAATATGTAGGGGAGAAAATCAGTTACTAAAAGTTGGCTACATTTGATGTACACCCGCTTATTACACGGTTATTATTATTCTAATATATCCTAGACAGGTTAAGTTAGAGATTGAATCAATGAGATGCAATATAGCATTCACTTTAGATATTTCATTGCATAAATGATTACATATAGAAGTTTTATCCTGGAAAAAGAAATCTAAACAATGAAGGCTTTTTTTGTAAGTTTTATTAATTTAGTTTTATTAATTTATTATTAGTTTAGTTATTAATTAATTAACTAAATAATAAATAAAAATTAATGATAAAAATTGACTAAAATTAATAAATAAATTTAATTAATAACTAATTAATTAAGTTATTAATTAGTAAATTAATTATATCAATAAACTAATTAATTAGTTTATTGATTTACTTTTATTATTTATTATAAGTTGTATTAATTTTTTTATATACTCTTCTCCGTTGGAGGAGAGTATAGCATTAATGTCGCTAAATCAATATGGTAAAATTACATCTGATGGCAGTGTTCTATTAGACTTGGCACCATTATCACAAATCAAATAATCAATGTATTCAATTTGGTTCCCTACCTGTCAAACTACAAATCTTATTGCATACCCTTGGATTTCCTCGACCATATTAGAAGTGTTAACAATACCCTTATCAGTGTTAACAGTAGCCCATCAACTGTAAAGACGGAGAATTGGCTATCCATCTTTCCAACAGCGAAGAATATTGAATTTTGGGGTCCTCTTGGACTATCATATACATTCCTCACGCCTCATATCATAATCCTTCTTTAGCAAAGTAGAAAATCTATTACTCAAAATTGGAATCGACTACAAGATTCAACAACCAAAAACGGTGGTTTTAATGCACTATTATATTTTATCTTTCGATATTACAGATATAATTACACTAAATTTCTCAGTATTCATGTAGACAATCCTTGATTGAACGACTTTTTTCCTGTCTTTTTAATATAAATTTCAGTGCCCTAAGAGTCAAATGCTTTAAAAATGCTTGTGCATTTGTTTATTAATAAAACTTGTATGTAAAACAAAAAATTGCTTCTTTTAGATTTCTTCCTCCAAATATAGGCAACCATCGGTAGTGATATTTGGTAGCAGCGCATAAGGTTTCAACTATGCAAAGTCAGAGTAACTTTTTCTACAATATAATGTAACTTCTTGTTTATTATATCTCTTTGTAAAGTCAACACTATTATTTTGATTCATATTATAAAATCCACGTGTTTCAATTTGATCATTTGAAGCAATGTCACATACAAAATTATCATACGAAAATCACTTTCTGTAACAGCCAAATAAAATTCAGTAGGGTTATAATCATAGTAGCTAGTATCTTCACAGCAATGCCGTAAAAACCAGACTCTCTTATTATTACAAGGCCTGAAGGATAGACCAGGTTCTTCTTCCCAAAACAATTTAAAACCACAACAATGTCAGTGTCTTAAAAATAAACGGAATTCACGTCTAGGGTTTTTTCCAGTCATACCAGGGTAAGTTTTTTCTCATTAATCACATTTATCATAGTAACAATTAGAGCATAGAAAACCTCTATTGTGAGAGTCAGATATACCTTCAAGACAGAAATTATAGTCTTTAATTTGCAGTGAATATCCTCTATAAAATTTACCTGGATTGCATAATCTACGCTTTTCATTCTAGCCATCAATAACAGTATAATTCTCAAAGGATGACCACCTGCTCAATGTATACAAACATAATGGACATGTATAAGACGTTTTTTCAATGATGGCTGTCTCACTGCCAAAAAAACTGAGTTTCGATCGATAGAATAAATTTCTTCTAGGAGGAGGAGCAAACGAGGGACGTAACATATCAAATCAATTAGACTTGTTTAGACATGATTTTTCCAAATATACGAATTATTTGTTGTTGCCAGGCAAAATGTCCTTCTTAAACGAATTCCTAAGTAGTGCCAAATACAGTAGTAAATCCACAATTTCATTTTGTTTTGTTCAATTAAAATGTCAATAAGTTGAGTAAGTGCATCTGGAATACAACGTAAAAGCTTAATGCAACAGTCTATAGACGGAGAATCATTTCTCATTACATCATTAAGTATTCTTTGAGAAAATACTTTCCTTTGAAGAGATGACGCTTGAGAATCATCATCTAGGATCAAAATTTTTTCCAAAATCACTAGATTCCGTATGATTCTTTGTTTCTCAAATACAGTTATTTTTAATCCTGTCCCTCACTCCAGATTATAGAATAACAATGAAAACGAAAGAATACTCTTCCTCGCTAGTAAAATATCCAACATACTTACTCTTTTTTACAGATTGATTATTATCATTCTATTAAGTATAATTCACTAATACATTTAATACTTCTTGTAATCTTTGTAGGCTATAAGCATTATATTCACTTTTGCTACAAAACATAACTGTTCTTCCGAACTAATTTTGCGTAATGGTGTTCTATATCGCGCAAAAATCCTGCACCATTTGAGAGTTAGCCGGCAACCCCTTGTATTGTCTACTGCTACGTTAGGCACTCTAGGTTATATTTCCCCATGTCTAGTGCCTTCAATATCCGATAGAGTAAGCGTATCCCTTACTATAGAACATGCTAAAAATAATGTCCTCGGTGTTGATACACTGAACTTGAATACTGAGGTGGGTGAACCATAAGATGTAACATGTCACGGGTCGTTGATCTTCAAAACCAGTTTTGCTGGATTAAAAAGGTCCACTAGAACCAAAACAAGTCAAGTAACATTACGATATCTTCACCTGTAAACATTGGACCATGACTAACTTTTTGTACAACCAGGACTTCCCCGCTTGTCTAGCGACCCCTGAACTCTTACAAGTCATACAACATTACATCCAAAGAAACCAAGATTTAGCCTGTTGGCAAGATTTGGGTTTTTCCCTTACCCTTGTGGGCTTTTAAACAATCAAAGAAACTTTGTAATGTCCACGTTTGCGCCTTGACTAGAGGATCGTGAAGGGTTTTCCCTCTACATCTCTAAGTCATTAAACAATCAAAGAAAATTTTTACTAACGCGTACGTTGGCATCTTGACTAGCAGGCTCTAACAACTGTTACTACGCAACAACCAAAGATTACATTTGCATAAGTAAACAATATAATATTACGCAACAACCAAAGAAATCCTGAAGTAAACAAACCTTATTATGTAACATACAGGTTACTGTACCGTTAGAAATGCACTGTAGTATTGTGTAAGACCCATGTGTGTGTAATAGCATCTTTACGGACTAGTAGCTCTAATAGTATACCCCCTATGGGTGCCTTTAAATAGATAAGGGCTTTACTGCTAACTACTACCAAAACCTTTGTTAGTTCACTCTTCCAGTTGAAGTACAAAGGCTCTAATTAAACGCCAAACAGCAAAAAGTTCAAAAATAAACCGATTGTCTATCGAGTTTGTGACACTAGATCACTCCCAGCAAGAGTTTCCCTCCCTAGTGATTTATCACTATTTCTTGTGATTTCTTAAATTGAAAAAAGAAAAAACATCACTAAATAAGTTCATAAATTACTATATTATTGAAGGAAATCACTAAACCAACCAAAACCTCCCTGAAATCTAATGATTTTTTTGCCGGGTGGCAATCCTAACTAAAGAGTCGCAGATTTACTGCCGTGGAAGGTAAGCGAAAATTAGGGGAGGCATACCTATTTTATTACAAGGGTATGTGGAAAACGTTTCATTGATGATGGATAATGGATATTATAGATATTTGCCAAATAGAACGTACCCTCTAGATATATAAAGAAAACAAAACAAAAGCTCAAACGGCTTCCCTAAAGCATTGTTTGTTTTCCGGAGTTTTGTCCTGTTTGTCAAGAGCCTTTCTATTATTTGATTCTCAAAAATCGTTTTTGCAACCTATTTCCCATTTTGCTTCTTTGGTTTTTTTATACGGTAATAATTTCTTATGGAAAAATTATCAGATATATCCCGGCAATTCAAAGGTTTTGTGGGACTATTTATGTAAAATCAAAATCGAAAATCTATCTCTTCAAACGGGGCAAGCTCTATCCACTGACTAAGTAAAAAACAAGAACAGTTTTGACTGAAAGTAGAGAGCAGCATTAAAACTCAAAACTAACAGAAATTATTCCATATATGAAAGGGGCTGCCCCCTTCTCAACACCTCTTTATTTAAGCTAAAGTTTGACTCTTTCTCCCATCTCCACTTTTTAAAAAAATAAAAAAAGTTAGCGCAAAGAGCGAGGCGTTGAGGAGGGGACAGCCTTTTATATATGGAATATTTCTGTTCGTTTAAGTTTTCAACTTAAACGAAAGTCGCTCCTCAAAAACAGTCATTTTTTATTACGTTTCAGGACGTTTTTCAACTAATACAGGTTCGAATTTGGCTTACCGTACATAAGAAAATAAAACAAATTTGTATATTAACTTTGGTAGATTTATTCTGTATATGAAAGGTCACCCCCTCCTCAAAATCCTACTCTTTCTTATTATTCTTATTATAAAGCTTCTTATTCTAATTAAATGGCCCCAGTGTTTCAGAAGACGCCCTTAAAAAATTGGTGCGAACGGTCAAACTTTTGTGTAAAAGCAAGGTATTGAGGAGGGGGCAACCCTTCATGTATGGAATGATTTCTTTCCGTTTTTCAAATAATGCCGGTAAATCTTGTTCACCTTCTATGAAACATACCCCTCCCCTTACGTAAAACTCCTCCGTGAAAATTTCATCCAACGCAAAAAGCAACCCCCCGCCCTTCAAATTCCCTCCAGACACTTCCATCCTCGCTGAAAATTCCCCTTTTCTGTAAAATTGCTTGTCGACGATTCAACCTGAAATTTTTCCGAATCATCTTTCATTTGAATAAGACTTTATTCTCTAATCGGTTTATCGGCCACTCCAGAAATGCCCCCTTCCGTGGAGGTTATTTCTTGGAAATCAAAACACACGGAAAAAAGCCCCTGGATAATTCCCCCGGAACATCTCCACATTGAAAATTAGGCAAAACTCAGTGTATGACAATTAAAAGGAATTTCATATAGAAATTCTGTCAAACTCCCCCCAGTGTAAAAATTTTCCCTAAAATATTCGGCCTCCAGAAATTTCCCTCCCCAAGGAAGATTCTCCCAATAGAAATCTATCTAAAGCACAAAACTCCCCACTAAATAAAATGTCTCTATACTTACCAATGAAAAATACAAAACGTAAACAATGGGGGAATTACATAACTTACAGGCCTCTCCCCACGGCTATTGGGGGTCGTTTTAATCCTAATGATATAATGATTTGATATTTCTACTATACTGAACAAAATGGCTATCTCAAAATTATGATCAGATAATTTTGGGGAAGAAAGGGCATGGGAGCGGGCCCATTTGCCTTCGAAACTTTTTGGTCAGTTAAAAAGGACATTATAACTTTTAATTTCACTTCAAATGCACCCTCTCCTGATTTTCTAGGACTATTATTTTGATACAATCACCCCCGGGAGAAAAAGACAAACAAACAAAAAAACAAATGAACACGCACCCGTGATCTGTCTTCTGGCAAAAATAGTAAAATTCTACAATTTTGCACGTAAGAGCTTAAAAACTTCCACAATAGGATTTACTGGTACGGTGAATTTGATGGTGTGATTTTCATTTTAAGTCCTTTAATCTTACGGTGTGTTTTCCCTATTACAAAAATCAAGTAAATTGTTCTAAGCTCGTAACTTTTGATATGTAGTACTAAGCTTGATGAATCTTATATATCTTTAATCAGTATATTAATCTGGTACTTCTGATTGATCTATTGATATTAAAATTCCGTTTTTTAGAGTTTCGGTTACTATTGAACCGAGTCGCTCCTTACGTACAGTTGGTTTACCACGAACTGTTTGATTAACGTCGTTTCAGTCGAGAAAAAAAATCCGGTATGAGTTCAAACTGGCACTCCTGTCAATAAAATTATCCATACTATCTTACTTTTGACGCTTTTTTCCGAACGTCGGATATATTTCTCAGTATATTACGTCTTTTAAATAGTTATGGGACTATTTATGTAAAAATTAAATCAAAACCCTTCCGTTAAAACAGTAAGATATCGGTTTATTTAAGGCCCATTAAAAATCAAATTTTACTAAACCAACATTTAGCTGGCGCTAATTTGCACCAGCTAATTTGAGCTGGTTCTCGAGAAATTTTAAAGTTTCACTTTTTCTAATACTTAGTATATCATACCTTGACCTGTTGTAGCAGTGGATTGATCTCTTCTTGGTACTACGGAGCCCTCTGTTTGGTCTTAACTATCGCAGGACGACGGGAAAGGGGTTCCGTCAGTTATATAAATTTTCGTGAAACATCTATTGATGCCCTTCGCGCCACAAATGGCCCACGAGGAGTAATTTTTTTTATTATATTATGTCAAATTTGAATGGCCGTATGTTTCACGTTAATGACAGCGCGATGGCTACAGTAGCCTAAAGGATGGTATGTGAAATAATAATTAATTATGATATGGAATGATTAATTATATCTGCATAGCCTAACAAAATGTGAACAACAAAATATAATATATACACTTTGTTCCACTTACGGAAATGTTCCACAAAGCTTTGATATAAAAATAGTTTTGCCGTATCCTGAATTCTTGATAATACCCCTTACGAAAAAAACTAGCCCTTATCAACTTTCAAGTAACCGAATAATATTTTTCAGCTTTTACAATTTATGCTGTCAGAAGTATCCTCTCTCTCTGCTTTTAAACGTGGCCCTATCCCTTCGAATCCCTATCTGGACACTTTTTTAAACGTCTTCAAGATGCAGGTAGTATTAATTTTCTTCGACATACAAGTGCACGTTACATAATAGAATGTTTGAATGCTTTCTTCAAGACATGTCAAGAGTTCTTAAGACATTTTTCTTCAAGACGCTATCGGAGACTTTCAAGATATTTCAAGACAATTTTAAGACATTTTTCTTCAAGACGTGATTTAAGATGCTTCCAGAGATTTCAAGACGGTTTTTAAAATATATTTTTCTTCAGGTTGTTTTTCAAGGCGTTTCAAGACATTTCAAGACGCTTTTAAGATTTTTTTTCTCCAGGATGTTTTTGAAAACGTTTTAAGATCTAAGACTTCTTGAGATTTTTTTCTTCAAGAAGTTTTTCAAGACGTTTCAAGACAATTCAAGACGTTTTTAAAGACAGTTTTCTTCGAGATGTTTTTCAAGACGTTGAAAAACTTTTCAAAACGTTTTTTGATATTTTTTCAAGATGAATTTCAAGACATTTCAAGACGTTTTCAAGACATTTTTCTTCAAGATGTTTCAAGACATTTTTAGTAAATCTTTCTGTAGTTGTTATGTAAGAATGGAGTGTTTATTTACTTTAGTATGACACAATCTCGCATGACTTGTTTCTTCAGGATCCTTGGGGAATCTCTGCTCGTAATTGAGGGGAACACGCACCTGGGGTATTACGTAATGCTGATGCACAAAAGGGATGTTACATAATACTTTAAGAGATTTCATTTTCTTTCAGCGCCTTTGTGTTTTTCTAGGGAAATTTTATAACCTAATTATTTTGTCAGCATTAGGATTCGAAAGAGACTTCCCCTCAATAAAATGAATTGCTGGACACCTGGACTAAGAAACCCTTTCTAATATTATTATTCAGGGATTACTTTCTAATGGAAACGTTTCGATAAAGCTATAGATTGCAAATTCCTTAGGCCGGCAATAATTGACATGTAAGGGAAAAAATCGACTAAAAATTGCCTACGTTTGATGTGCACCTTTTTGTTACAGCGTTATACATTTTCTAATGTAACCTAGACAGGTTAAGTCAACCTTTGAATCAATGAGATGTTACATAGCATTGACCTTAGACGATTCATTGCTTAAATGATTGAGTGATAAAGAATCATCCTGGAACAAAAATCTAAAGAATGAAGGTTTTTTGTACATCTAAGTTTTATTAATAAAATCAAATTTATAAGCATTATTAAAACACTTTGTTCTGATGATATAGAAATCAATATTATACTGGTAGGGGGATATATTTTCAACTAAGGAAATCATTTAATTGAGGATTAAAAACATAAATATAGACACATTCGTCATAAGTGTATTCACAACATAAAAAGTAGAATATCGCGTGAAAACCATTACTTTTACCTAAAAATTTTAGATCCACTGAAAGGATGGGGTGACTTATTAGAGGGTTAGCTTAATTTTATATTTTGTTCATTTTTGTATAATTTTCTGGTGACTCTCAGCCTGTGATACTCAATGGCTGACATATAGCACCCTCTGGCAATGATTATCACAGATATGGCATTTTTCAGACATTTTCCGCCACATCGGAAAATGTCTACCACATACATCGGTTAAACTGAATGAAAAAACAATAACATTTCTTCCGATAACTCCTGGCATTTGAGACCAGTGTGACACAATCTACCACCCCTACATGATGTTATATAAGAAAGACCCATCTACCCATGTACCATCTACAGCTTCACCTTTCTGAAAACATTCCAACTCTGGTAATATGAATTTCAAATCACGGTTTTGATTTTGCATGCAAGCCGGTAGTAAATATTGCTGCTCAACACTTAAATTACATGATGTTTCTTTTCTGTCCAAGAAAGTGATTCCTCCTCGGTAAAGTAGGATTGCTTGAATGGTGATGATCGTGGAATGAAGTTTCCCGACCCCCTTCAACATATATCTCCTTACATATTCAAAACATACCTACATATCCAGCCTTGAAATTGACTTATTAGCTGATATTGCTGAGGTCTCTTTGAGCATGACCGTGAGAGACTGCAATAGCCTTAAGCCCTTTAACATGATTCGAGTTTAATGAGTCACAGACGTCTATGAGTTTTGTTTCGATGTCTAAAACCACCTTGTCACTCTGCAGGACGGAATTCTGAAAATTCTTAAATTGCAGCATGGCCTTGTCACTACTAGCCTTCTCCATGGACTGGTACCTATGAGACTAGCATTGCCTCAAGTGATGTTTCAATTTTGATTCAGTATGGAATCTTGAAAGAAAAATTGGACAATAATAGTATGTACCCCCTTAGTTCCCTTTACCCTCAATTAAAAACAGACTAATTTTGGAAATAGAAAAAATGTCCGATTGAATCAGGGTCTTTGGAAAGCTCGTAGAGAAGCCATACCCTTTGTTTCGCCGATCCAATGGACGGGGCCCTTACTAAAAATATCACACCATTTTGTCTTCAAGTTTCCCCTCTTCATATTCTATATCATAGGTAGTGCATTATTTATTTATTTCCTAGCTTTATTGTTAGGCCTGGGCACTATGTATCGAAATGGTTGTTAGACAACCTTCGAAAAGGGCTGATTTGATTGGAAATTGATAGGGCTAGTGTCTCTTGTAATAGTCAAAAGTGATAAGAGTGTAACTAACACCTTATCCATACCCACCATTTTCCCAGACACCTCTCATCCCAACCAATTCCCCACACGCATCTTTATATGACCTCGAAGCACATAAAGCTTATATACAAATAGTGATATGCATCATATGGGCACAGTATATTTCTTTTTGGTTTTAGATCAGGGCACTTCGTATCGTAGGGGTTGTTCTAGAAACTTCAAAAAGAGCTTATTCAATTGAAAATTGGAAGGGCTAGCGCACTCGTTAATAGTAAAAAGTAATTAGAGGGCCAATAATGCCCCTCCAACGCCCAGATTTTCCCCAAACAAATTCAATCAAAATTAGAGTAGCCATTTAGTTCAATATGATGAAAAGGCATGGAAAATATGTCTTTAAGGATGACAAACCCAAAGCCCTCAGGGCAAGGGCTATAAGTTTTGCCCTGGTTGCATACAAGATATATATCGAAAGGGCAATCATGAAAATCTAGAATGGGCTCATTTGAGTAGGAATCAGGTGTTCTAGTGCCCTTTTAAGATTCAGAGTGATCAGAGGCTGGAAACCCTCCCCCCCCACACGTCGAAATTTCCCAAAACACATCTGATAGAAGTTTTGAGCTGACCATTAATTGTCGCAGAAACTTCGAAAATAGCTCATTTGATTGAAAATTGAAATGGCTAGTGCCCTTTTTAATGGTCAGAAGTGATTGGAGGGCAACTCAAACGCCCACCATTTCCCCAAGCGTATCCAATTCAGTACTTAGATAAAAATTTTGCTCAACATAATTGACAGGTATAGAAATAATGTCTTGGAGATTCACAATCCCCCTAGAGCCCTCGGGGTAAGGATTGTAAGTATTCCCTGGGGTATATTAGGTATATATAGAATGGCTGATCACAGAAACTTTCGAGGAGGATCATGGGATTGTTAATCAAAATTTCAAGTGCCCTTTTTAAGATTTAGAGTAATCAGAGGATAGAAGTCACCCCCACGCCTCATATTTTATCGAAATACATCTCATAAAAATTATGAGATGGTCATTTGTTGTCTTAAAAACCTCATAAAGAGCTCATTCAATGGGAAATTGAAAGGGCTAGTGCCCTTTTTAATATTAAAAAATTATTGGAGGGAAACTAACCCCCCTCACACGCCCATCATTTCTCTAAACCTATCAAATCCAAATATTTAGATAAGTTATTATATCATTAAGATATTTTAAGTTATGCCGTGGGGACATACAGAAAGGAAGATCGTATAAACTTGGAGGGGCTAACTGGCTTTGTTTTTAGAAGTTCTAGAGCCATTTTTAAGGTTCAAGGTGATCAAAAAGTGAATAAACCCCACCACCTCGTAGCTTCCCTAAATGTATTTGATAGTAATTTTGAGATGGTCAGTTGGCGTAGAAGAAACTTTGAAACAGGTCATTTGAATCGAAACTGAAACAGCCAATGCCCTATTTAATAGTCAGAAGTGACTGGAGAGCCGCTAGCCCCCCTCCAATGTCCGCTATTTGTTCAAACATATCAAATAAAAACTTTGAGACAAATAAAAACTTTGAGACAAACTTTGAACCACCTTTCCCCCCTCAAAATCCTCAGGGCAAGAGCTTTCAGTTATGCCCTGGGGGCATATAATGTTTAAAAAGAAAGAGTGGTCGTATAAACTTAGGAGGGGTCTTATTGGATTCGTAATCAAAAGTTATAGTGCCCTTTTAAGACTCAGAGTGACCGGAGGGTGGATACTCTCCATCAAACCTCGTATTTTCCCGAAATGTATCTGATAAAAATTTGAGATGGGCGTTTGTTGTCTCAAAAACAACGAAAACAGCTCATTTGATTAGAAATTGAAAGGTCTAGTGTCTTTTTTATTAGTAAAATACGATTAGAGGGTAACTAACCCTTTTCTCGCCCACCATTTTCCCAAACGCATTCAATAAAAATTGTGAGATAGCCAGTTTGTTCAACGTAATTGAAAGAACCGGAAATTATGTCTTCGAGGATGAAACCCACTCTTCAGAGCCCTCAGGGCAAGGTAAGTTGTGTCCTGGAGTCATATAAAGTGTATGTAGAAAGGATGATCGTAGAGACACGGAGGGGGCTAATTGGATTGGTAATCAGAACATTTAGTGCAGTTTTTAAGATTGAGAGTGATTGGACTCGCATTCTCCATTAATACATTTGATAAAAATTTCGAGATGGCCGTTTATTGTCTTAGAAACTTCAAAAAGGGCATTTTGGATTGGAAATTGAAAGGGCTAGTACCCTTCGTATTATTCAAAGTTGATTGGGGCGGCAAGAAGCCACCCCCATCAACCATATGTTCTAAAAACACATCTAATCGAAATTTTGAAAGAGTGATTTTTTTAGTATAGTTTAGGTCTGGAAATTATGTATTTGACAACCCCCATACCTTCTCAAGACCAGAACATAATTTGCACTTTGTTGAAAAAAATGGCAGCTGATTGACATTTTAGAATATATACTGATATAACTTTCTTAAAGTTTTAATATTTATAAATGTTAAAAAGGTTAAACATTTTAAATGCATTTTGTTTATTTAAATCATACAATAAATAACCGAGTCAAACTCGAAACGAGCAAAAATTAACATAAGCAGGACTGACAACCCCCATGCCGTCTCAAGCAAGAACATAATTTGCACTATACTGAAAACAAAATACTTTTCAAATATTTTCACTTTGCTGTTGCTTGTTTCAAATGTTTTGCTTTACATTTGAAGGGGGAGTCCTCTCCCTTGCACTTCAATTACAGTGTGAGCGTCTTTTTCCCTTTTTAGAGTAATGAGAGATTGGAGGGCAAGCAGCCCTTCAATCAAACACCTTCATTTTCCAAACGCATTCAGTCAAAATTTTGAGATAGTCATTTTATTCAGCAGAGTAGAATGGTCCAGCACCTATGTCTTTAGAGATATTAGGCATGTCACTCCCCCCCCATAATTATGCAAGTGGCCCTTTATGCTTTAAAACTGAATGTTACTTTAAAAATAAGTCAAAAGGCATTTTGTTAAATGATTGCCAATAAGACACCTCAGCAATATATATATATATATATATATATATATATATATATATATATATATATATATATATATATATATATATATATATATATATATATATATATAGAACGATTGGGATATTAAGTTCAGTCTTTTAGGGATAGTTCAAGTACTACTTCTGTTCTTAGAAATTTTAATAATTTAAAAGCACGTAAGTGTGTCCAGGTTGTCACAGACCATAGATAGAATAATTCTGGGAATTATTATAAGCTCGGGAATTGTTTGGGAATCGTATTCAGAGATTATCTAAATACTCTGCATCAAGGCCAAGATCCTTCACAAAAGTGTCTAAATCAAAGCTGGGGGAAGGTATACTAATAGGGCTTACTCCACAATAAAATCCCCCTCGCGTTCACGTTCCTCTGGGGTCGTACATTGATTGTCAATAATTTGCGATGGTGGCGTAGACATCTGAACCTAAGAAATAATTAGAGCTTATGATCCCATTGAAACACTTATAATAATTCTATCCTGAAAAAGAATATATTAAGCTTAAAAAGAAAAAAAAAAATTCAAAATTTTTCTAAAGAAAAAATTCTGAAATATTTTTTGAGGGGGCATCCCTTGGGACATAAAGAGACCACAAAACCACCTAAATGCTTAAGAAATTATATCATATGCAAAGAAAGTATATCATATATCGACCCAAAGTGACCCCTCGGATATGCTGAGACCACACTACCACCTAAGGTATAACGACGAGAAGCTATTCCATACATGAGACCAAAGTGTCCTTTGCATCTAGAGACCCATGCTACTAGATGAAAATTTAATAGCTAGAAATTACCCTTTCCTCGAGGCAAGTTCCCCTCTTTTCAAAGTTTCAAAGAGCCTTAAAATATATTCAAGGTTGTTTTGGTGTCCAATTGTGGTGCTCCAAGGTTATCAGAGAGCATATCATCCATTATACGGTTAAAATCATCGATGAGAGCCTAAAAAAGAATGAAAATGCTATTCCCTCTGAAATACTTATGATTTTAAGTTGAAAAGGCGCATTTTATTAAGCTGAAAAGAAATATTTTATTAATCACAGGACCAGTGACTCCTCAAATAACCCCTGTTTTTACATACATAGTCGCCTTTCAAGAGTAAAACGCTTTTAATGGCTAAAAGGATGGACTCATTATGGTGAAAAGTCCATATCCTTGAGGATTAGAGGAGTCCTCAAAACCACTTAAAAATGTCGAAAGGGTACCTGTTATTTTCCCTTTATTAAACTGGAAGAGAGCTATTTCTTAGGATTGAGGGTAATACCATTAAAACCACCTCTTAGAGGTAGCTAACAAGGTTCCCAACATCCTACTTATTTTCATTATTTTCCTATTTCGTCATTTCCTTATTTGTCTACTTATTTAAAGAAAATATCTATGATTCGCACTTGCACTAGGGCTGGCAACTTCACCTTGAACGCTTTACAATGCAGAAGGGCTCCTTTCTAATATTTGTAATGGGGCTGACGGTCTCGAAGGGCCAGCAACTTTACAATGGGGCTGGGGCTGCACAGAAGTGGTCTTGTTCTCGCTGCTATCACATGATCTTGCCTTCTTTGGAGGAGGGGGAATAGGTCAGAATTTTTCTTAAGCAGAAATAAAATTTTAGTTTGTCATGGAGCAAAAAAATATACCTTATTTTGATTTATTTAAAAAAGTTGAAAATCTATTTTCATTAAAAGGGTTACATGGTTAAAATATATAGAAATATGTGAGCATTTAAAAAGCTTTAAATTTAGCTCTCAGAAAGGACACAATTACCCCAAACCCCCTTAATAGGGCCCACGCATAAGAAAAATACCGTAATGATACGGGAGTATGGGGCAAACAATACAGAATGATGTGTAATCCAGGGTTTGTAGTTGGAATTCAAACCTTAATAGGAATTAAAGGCACCTCCTCCTATTGCTTAGTATAGGGGTACGCCAAAAGTGAGATATTTGACGGAAAAATTCAGGCTAAAAAATATCGCATATCATAAATATTTTCTTTTGCGTTTTATTTTTGCTATAATATAGTTAAGGAAATCTATTCTTCACACATATTTTGCACTTGAGCTAAAAAAGTTTTTATACAGCAGCGTTTAAAGGTAATAAGCAAAATATTCTGAAAACAAGAATCAATTTTTAGTTTCAATAATGAACCTCTTTAATAAGCTGCGTACAAGCAAAAATACTACTTCAAAATGATTACACAGCCGCAGTGTAAGAGGGAGGGGCCTTCTATAATAATTCTTTATTACAATCAAAATATTCAATGTTTTATCTATTTCTATTTAATATAAGAAAAAGAGTGACATCCGTCCCTTTCATTTAACGTATAGATAAGTTAGATTTTTCAGTGAAGAAGCAATTTGCTTCGATAGACAATTCACCACACAAAGCAGTTGTTAGAATCAACTCTTTGGGTAATTCAGTATCGCTTGATCCATGCAGCTGTTTGCTAGGAGGTAAATCTCTACCTGAGGGTGGGGTGACAATAAAGGTTAAACAAATATCTGACGGCTGCTAATCGTACCCCTTCAGGAATAGACTTCAATTGGCCGAAAAGCACATTGAAAATGAAGACGAGAAATAGCATATATTTTGACGCGATAGATGAGATTAATTTATCAGCATTGGAGGTATGTCATGGGAGGGGATTTAGTTAGGTTTTCACTTGCTATTCCACATAGAGAAAATACTAGGTCTCATTTGTGTATAATATCCTTTATTTTTTGGTGGGAGATGTGGTATACTTAATATATATGAAGACTTGCCATATATAGCTATATAAGCGGAAATCCAGTTCTTTTTCAAATTTATAGAAGCATTCATTTTTAAAAATCGTTGTAGGTCCAATGTCTATTACATGAACGATGAAACTGTGCGTCCAATACCCAGTTCTATACCCCCCGAGAACGACAGAAAATCACCCTCTCCTGCTAGAAGAATAACAAGTCTTTGTCCCTAGAAAATCAATACATGTCTCAACTGTATAATGGCTTGCCCCCCTGTTTCTCGAAATAGCAGGAAAATCCTTTTTGCCAACAAGAAAGGGCTCTGTCTGTGAAGCACAAAAATATTGAGGCTATGATCAGTTTGGACTGTGTCCCTACTTGGGAGGGTCCTGCAGCCTTTGCGGGAATTTAAACAATCAAAAAGACTATGAGGTATTTTCTACGTTTGCATCTTGACTAGCGGATCCTGAAGGTTCTTCCCTCTACCTCTCTAGGTCTTTAAGCAATCAAAGAAATTATTGCGTAACGCGTACGTTTGCATCTTGACTAGTGGACCCTAAAAAGTCCTATTACGTCACAGCCAAAGAAAACATTTTCATAAGTAAACAATATCATCTTACATAACAACCAAAGATATCGTGAAGTACAAGATATATATTACGTAACATACAGGCGTACTATACCGTTGCAGGTGCAGTATGGTGTTACATAAGACCCAGGTGAGCGGAATAATATCTTGAGGGACTAGTAGCTCCAATAGTATACCCCTTACGGTCACCTTTAAATAGATAGAGGGATAACTACTGTAGTTTCACATTTAATGCTATTTAATACTGAATTAAACAACTATCAGCTTTTATTGAGTAAATAAATTGGTTCTGATGCTCTTTACCTTTCTGGAAAACAATCAAACAGACTTTTGTTCAAACAAACATTATTAATTCGTCTCCAGTTTGAATTTACTGCTTGAATTTATGGTTTCTATGTTAACAAAGAAAACAAAGCACATTTTTTCTGTCTTCAAAAGACGGTAAAATGTTGATCTGGTGTCCACATTGTACAAGTCAAACGCCTACTATTTTGAAAAAGAATCAAACCCATTGGCGAAATTCCTTGTCGTGATGACAAAAACATTAATTATAATAGGCCTTGAAAATGGGAAAACGATGAGTTTTCAGGGTAGTGAATTGACTTCTACGCAGAAATTTCAACGAAACCTCATATTGTCAAATCTAAGCAACAAGGTTCATAGTGTCTCCGGTTCTCTTGCAAGTTAAAGATTCCAAAGTTCGACACTTTTGTTTAGAAAATGTATTTTTTTTTTCAATCTATTAGTCAAAGTCTCCTGGCTTATTGCACCGTAACGAACTTGAAGTAAGGAGCGACGCGGCTCAATAGTCATGGAAACTCTAAAAATATAACTTAATATCAATATACACATAAAGAGAATCAGCGTATTTTCTGACTCCAAATAGATAATTTCGAAGACCACACTGCCCTTCCATGACAAAAGTAAAACAGTTCAAAATAGGGATGATACCTTTTTATTGACAGTGAATAGATATAAAATTATTTAACTGGATATTTCGAACACATATACAGTGTTCATCATAAGCAGTAAAACTAAAAGACATGAATAGAAATAAACAAAATTTATACCTAATAAACTAATTACATATAGTTTATTGCTCTTATTTCATTTATTTAACATATACTATTTTATTTATTATGCTCTTATTTTATTGCAATAAACATATAGTTTATTGCTCCAAATGTATAATACTCATTAAGTATAGTATTAACCATCAAAAGCTAACCATCAAAACCATCAACCAACTGTAGTAAGGAGCGACCCGGCTCAATAGTAACCAAAACTCTAAAAAATTAAATTTTGATATCAATAGCTATATCAAAAGAATCGCATTTTAATGCTGATTTTAAATATATAAGTTTCATCAAGTTTAGTCTTACCCATCAAAAGTAACGATCCTGAGAAAATTTGCCTTATTTAAGAAAATAGGGGGAAACACCCCCTAAAAGTCGTAGAATCTTAATGAAAATGACACCATCAGATTCAGCGTACCAGAGAACGCTACTGTAGCAGTTTCAAGCTCCTATCTGCAAAAATGTTGAATTTTGTATTTTTTGCCATAAGACAAATCACGGGTGCGTGTTTATTTGTTTGTTTTTTTTTTCTTTTTCCCAGGGGTCATCGTATCGACCAAGTGGTCCTAGAATGTCTCAAGAGGGCTCATTCCAACGGAAATGAAAAGTTCTAGTGCCCTTTTTAAGTAACCAAAAAAATTGGAGGGCATCTAGGCCCCCTCCCACGCTCTTTTTTTCCCAAAGTCAACGGATCAAAATTTTGAGATAGCCATTTTGTTCAGCATAGTCGAAAACCATAATAACTATGTCTTCGGGGATGACTTACTCCCCCACAATCCCTGGGGGAGGGGCTGCAAGTTACAAACTTTGACCAGTGTTTACATATAGTAATGGTTATTGGGAAGTGTACAGACGTTTTCAGAGGGATTTTATTTTGTTTGGGGGTGGGGATGAGGGGAGGGGGCTATGTTGGAGGATCTTTCCTTGGAGGAATCTGTCATGGGGGAAGAAAAATTCAAGGAAAAGGGCGCATGATTTTCTAGCATTACTATAAGAAAACAATGAAAAATAAACATGAAAACGTTTTTTTTTTCAAATGAAAGGAAGGAGTAGCATTGAAAATTAAAACGAACAGAGATTATTACGCATATGAGGGGTTCTAAAAATACTTTAGCATAAAGAGCGAGGTATTTAGGAGGAGATAAATACCTCGCTCTTTATGCTAAAGTATTTTTAGTAATTTCAACTATTTATTCTACGGCCTTTCTGATTCAGGGGTCATTCTTAAAGAATTGGGATAAAACTTAAGATTTAGTGTAAAGAGCGAGGTATTAACGAGGGTACAAACCCCCTCGTATACATAATAAAAATATAAGATTATGAAAGTTTGTTACGTAAGTTAATTCTTAAGTTACGTATATTTTTTACTAATAAAAACGTTCGTTAAAAATTAAAAGTTCTAGTTGCCTTTTTAAGTAACCGAAAAATTGGAGGGCAACTAGGCCTCCTTCTCCACCCTTTATTTCTCAAATCGTCTGATCAAAACTAAGAGAAAGCCATTTAGCCAAAAAAAGAATTAATATACAAATTTCATTTTAATAATTTATGTGCGGAGAGCCAAAACCAAACATGCATTAATTCAAAAACGTTCAGAAATTAAATAAAAAAAAATTAATTTTTTTAGCTGAAAGTAAGGAGCGACATTAAAACTTAAAACGAACAGAAATTACTCCGTATATAAAATGGATTGTCCCCTCCGCAATCCCTCGCTCTTTACGCTAAAGTTTGACTCTTTGCCACAATTCTACTTTTTAAAACAATTAAAAGCTTTAGCGTAAAGAGCGAGGGATTGCGGAGGGGACAACCCATTTTATAATACAGAGTAATTTCTGTTCGTTTTAAGTTTTAATGTCGCTCCTTACTTTCAGCTAAAAAAATTAATTTTTTTTTAATCAAAAAAGAGAGAAGGACTTAATGAAAATCACAACATAAGATTCAGCGTATCAGAAAGCCATGTTGTAGAGGTTCCAAGTTTCTATATGCAAAATAGGAATTTTGTTTTTTTGCCAGTAGGAAAATCAGGGATGCGTATTTTTTTGCTTTTTTCTTCTTTTTCCTGGGTGACCGTATCAAAACCGTGGTCCAAGAATATCGTAAGAGGGCTCATTTAAACGGAAAACAAAAATTCTAGTGCCCTTTTTAAGTGACCAAAGAAATTAGAGAACAGCTTGCCCCATTCTCATGCCCGTGTTTTCCTAAAATTCGCCTGAGCAACATTTTGAGACGACCCTTTTGTTCAGTGTAGTTGAAAGGTACAATAACTATATTTTTGGAGATGTCCTTACCCCCCAGAACCACTGGAGGTAGGGCCGCAAATTATAGAAATTGCCCATTGTTTTACATATAGTATTTGTTACATGGATACCAAAATTTCTCAGGGAGGTTTTTATCGGGATAGATTTCCTACGGGGAGTATATCCCACTTGGACGGAGGTTTCAGTCGGTGAAATTCCAAGGGAAATTTTAAATACGTGAATTTGCTTAAGTTCGCCTTATTTGTCTTACGTTCGTGTTGGCGGCCCCATTTTACATATGAAGATGCTGTGGGGTAATTGTCCAGAGGAAATTTTAAGTGGATTTGGGAGACTCTTGGGAATTTTACATGGCGGGGGGGGGGAGGATTCTTCACGGGAAAATCTCCATGGGGGATTTTCACCAGAAGAAATTCTCCATGGGAAAGTTTTCTGTTCCAGAAACTTTCCGTTGGGGGGTGGAGCTTCAGGAAATATTATCCAAAAATATGAAAAACATTATCTATGACCTTAAAAAGGATGAGAAATTAAATAAAAACAAGTCTTTCTTTAAATAAGAGTATACTAAGGATTATTTTTTAGGTGGAACTTTAAGCAAGAAACTTTTTAGGGGGGGGGATTTTCAGCGAGGATGGAATTGTCTAAGTTTAATTTTCTGGCGGAAAAATTTTACGTGAGAGGAACCTTCTATGGAGGAATTATCCGTGAGAGATTTTCCACGGGGGGGATTTCCTGGATTTATTTGAAAAAGAATCAGAAATCAAATAAAAAAACAAGTTTTTTTCTACCGAAAGTAAGGAGCAATATTAAAACTTCAAACAAAGAGAAGTTATTCCATATATGAGAGGGGCTGTCCCCTCCTCAATACCCCACTCTTTACGCTAGCTTATTCGGAAGAGCTCATTTAGAACTTACTGAACTCAACAATATTACTAGTTATATCTTATTAGAATTACGATTCAAATCGAAGATAAATTTTGAAAATGTGTTTAATATTGAAAATGTCGCAATCTTAATGATGGATGCTTAATATACCTGATATTAGCGTATCCATCCTTGTTTTTGTGTTATGTTTGCAACAGACCTCCTTTGACAGAATATATTTTTCTGTTTTAGAGTAAACACGATTCAGTCTTTTGAATACTGCTGCTGCTACTACCGCTCATGTTTGATGGCTGCTGAGAAAACAAATCACTAGTTATTCTAGATTTGTTGGTTGATTTAGTGATTTTCTAAAATAATCTAGTAATTTCTGCGCTGATTTAGTGATTTCGTTTTGTTTATGCAATATAAAAAATAACTAGAAAAAGTGATAAATCACTAAGGGTGGCAACCCTGCTATTCCTAATACTGCTAGTGCTAATAAGCAGTCTGAGCAGTATGAGGCCAATATAGCTGCGCATGCTCTTCCACAACACTATACTTTTAAAGCCTCACTCTTTATCTCGTCCCATGTAGTTTGAATTTCTTTACATCCTTTTTCTTATCAAGGACGATCCCCTTTTTGTTTGATCACAAAAGATAGCAAAAAATGAATCATCTTGGAATCATCAAGTGAGACCGAACTACATTTTTCATACAGCTTATTGTTTCGACGTACAATCAGTCAGAAAAGTACCTTTAGAAAAAAAAATTTTTACTCACCTTTTATAAGCACCCGTGTTTCAGAGTAATAATTAACCAATTTAGTGCCCATGACTTCCAATTTTTCGTTCTCGCTCGGAGACTTATCTTCCTACTATAGGAATTTAGTAGCAAACTAGGCTGTAAAATTCCTATTTTGGATGTTTAAAAACCTTCAATGGCTCCACTGTTGGAATAAATACACAATAACAGGCTGTTCAGGTCAATAGGTGCACCAATTTGGTAGGTTAACCTACTATCAAAATGAGAATAGCTATAGACTATAATCAAATGATTATACCAGTAGTCTAAAACCCAAATGAAAAAACCGAAACGGGGTTAATCCCAATAGTTAATAACAAGCCTTGGTATAACTTAAAATTTTTCTTACAACCACGCTATGCAGTTAGGTTGGAGCAAGGATGTACGTAATGTTGGTATATTCGCGAGTGTATTATGCTTGGAAGAGAAACACCCTTATAATCCGATGTGGTAGCCACTTGGTATTCTCCCTTCCAAGGAATGTCAAACTAAGTCCAGGGGTTCAACTGTCCCTAGCTATGCCTATTCCATCCTTAAAATATTTACCACCCTGGCCCCAAATTGGGGTCAATGGTGCGTTGTAAATACAAAAAGGACTGATTTCTATTCAACTCTAGATTTTGTATTAAACTGAAAAAGGACGAACTTCTATACCCTTTAAGCACCCTGAGTGCAACACAAAGGGCCAAGTGGCAGCATGAAAATCGCCACTGTTAAATAATAACTGTAATAACAAACGACCGAAAAATTAAAGTGCAGCAAGGTGACAGAAAAGATCGGTGGAATAGCCCCCCTCCCATGCCCCCTCTTTTTCCTAAATTCAATCGATCAAGATTTTGAAAATTAGCTATCTGATTGAGCATAGTTGAAAGATCTGACAACTGTGTCCTTGCGTATTGCATGAGTCCAAAAGTCCCTGGCTGTAAGCTATGCAATTTGCCCAACGTTTGCACATAGTGTTTTTTACTGGGATATTTACGGATACTTCTGTGGGGGGGGCATTTTTTGCGGGGGATTTTTCATGGGAGGAGCTTTATCGTTGGGAGAAAACAACTAGGAACTTCATTTAAAACCACGTGAGGGGGTTTCCGATCAGAAATTACTTCGATCAGAAATTGAATAAAATATAGCTCTTTTTTCAAATGAAAGCATACATAGAAGAATTTTTCAGGCGGAATCGTCAACAAGACATTTTTTGGGGGAATTTGCAGGAAGGAGGGAATTGTCTGAGGGTATTATTTCCCGTTAGAGACCTTTTCATAGAGGAATCTTCCTCAGGGGGGGGAGGATGGGGCTCATGGAAGAAGAGACTAATTTTCTGGTACTATTCGAAAAACGATCAGAAATTATGTTTAAAAAAATAAATTTTTCAACTAAGAGTAAGGGGCAACTCTAAAACTCAAAATGAGGAGAGATTATTCTGTAGGTCAGGTGGGCTGCCACCTCCTCAGCACCCCAATTTTTATGCTAGACCGTTTGTCCTAATTCCTTAAAAGCGACTCCTGAAGCACCAGGACTGTTTAATTAGATTCAGAAGCTTTTTTAAAAATACCAAAAAACTTCAGCGTGAAGAGCGGGGTATTGTGGAAGGGGTAGCCACCCTCGTATACGGAATAATTTGTGATTATATTGAATTGTAATGCTTCACCTTACTTTTAGGTGAAAAATCTTGTTTTTTTATTTAATTAATTAAAAAAGAAACGTTGGCAACAGAAGCTAGAAATTACGGCATCAAATAGGTAAAGAAGATAAAACTTTCCTTGAAGGCGTAGTTGTATTTGGGAATCAACTTTTTTTTAAGAAGTAAATTGTTGTCAAGTTTGACTAAGAGATTCGCTGATTTTTTTACTGTTCAACATGGCAATACTGACGAAAATTTTGTAATTTTCTAAGATCTTCACAATTTTCTTCAGCCAGAAATTCATTTTTCAGAAAACTGCCCTTTTAAAGTGTTGATAGATCCAAGATTGGTCAAATGGGTGGGGGGTGGTGGTGTTGAAATCATTTTTATTTTTAAGTCTTTGGTGCTTTAAGGAAAATGTTAGGTGTTGGACAGAAGTTGATAAAAACATGACTAGGTGAAAGACATTCTGGTAATTGTTGGAGATTTTTACTCCCTGCCTCAAACCTAAACCCTGTCTTAGTTAACTATTTTGAAGATTTTTTTTTATCGTGAAAGTTAAAAATTATCAAAGATGGCAAGCAAACACGAGTGTGACACAAAAATTAGGCTCTAATCTTGATGTGATTTTATTTAAGGAATGTCCATTTTTATTGTTTTATTTTGTCTAATACTGATTACCTGCGCAGGGGCAAACGAAAAATTCTTATTAGGCTCAAATATGTTAATCACGTTGCGCTAGAGCAGTGATTCCCGGAGTGGTCCAGGTGGCCCTGAGGGGTGCACGGGAAAATCAAATTTAGTGCACGCCAAAATCAAAACATGCATTAATTCAAAAACGTTGAGAAATTAAATAAAAAACAAGTTTTGTTAACTGCAAGTAAGGAGCGATATTAAAACTTAAAACGAACAGAAATTATTCCGTATATGAAAGGTCTAGTCCCCTCCTCAATGCCTCGCTCTTTACGCTATTTTACTGTTTTAAAAAGTACAGTTGAGAGAAAGAGTCAAACTTTAGCGTAAAGAGCGGGGCGTAGAGGAGGGAACAGCCGCTTCCATACACGGAGTAATTTCTGTTCGTTTTAAGTTTTAATTTCGCTCCTTGCTCTCAGTTACAAAAAAAAAACTTGTTTTTTATTTAATCTGTTCAAATAGCCATGTCCGGTTATGTGAGACCGCCATAAATTTATTAAAACAATGTTTTTTTAATATATTGGTAGGTAATTGATACGAAGCATGGCTGAATCCAAGAGAAATGCCGACAGTACTGTGTTGATTATTTAAAATTTGGTTTTCTACCATCAAAGGCAGACAAGCGGTTGTCCATATGCCTTTTATGCAACAAAGTTTTGAGCAATGACTATGAAACCATCGAAGCTCGAAGTTCATCCAAGAAGGTGTCATCCTGATAAATTAAATAAAGGTTTAGATTGTTTTCAAAATTGAAGCGAAAAAATGAAAAGAGACCCACTGAGCCCAGTATGTTTGCTTCAACGTCTGAAAGAAACGGTGATGGCTTGCGAGCATCTTACAATATCTCATTACTTATAGCGGAATCTTGGAAACCACATACCATTGGGGAACAGTTCATTTTACCCGCTGTTGAAGAGGTTTATAAACTGTACTGCACAAATAAAATTCGACATGCTCAAAAGAATTCCTTTGAGTAACAACACTGTGCAAAGACGTATTGATGAAATGAGCTCTGATATTGAAAATTCCTTATGTAATTATCTTCTAATAATTAATTTTTCTTTTCAACTGGACGAGTCAACCTCACCCGGTAATGAGGTATTATTATTGCCTTAAGTTCGACTTGTTATGGACCAAGAAATTCATAAAGAGTTTCTATTCGCGAAAACTTTAGAAACTCTTTATGAATTGTCCTGAGTGATTTTTTAAGGAAAAATCGACTCCATTCACAAACGTTATTTCGGTGGCAACAGACGGGGGCTCCTGCCATGGTCAGGAAATATCGTGGGTTAATATAAGCCATTAAAAGAAAAAAAATTACCAGAGGTAACTGCAATTCCCTGTGTCAACCACCGACAACATCTAAAAAAAAATTACCAGAGGTAACTGCAATTCCCTGTGTCAACCACCGACAACATCTAAAAAAAATTACCAGAGGTAACTGCAATTCCCTGTGTCAACCACCGACAACATCTAAAAAAAATTACCAGAGGTAACTGCAATTCCCTGTGTCAACCACCGAAAACATCTAAAAAAAATTACCAGAGGTAACTGCAATTCCCTGTGTCAACCACCGACAACATCTAAAAAAAATTACCAGAGGTAACTGCAATTCCCTGTGTCAACCACCGACAACATCTAGTAGCAAAAAATTTGAGTGAGAAATTTCACCAATCAGTTCAATTTGAGATAAAAGCAGTTAACAAAATAAGAAGCAACGCATTGAATACGTGTTTATTTGTACAATTGTGCGATGAAAATGATGAAGAATTTCAACGATTGCTCTTAAATACTGAAGTACGCTGGTTATCGAATTGTGCATTTTTAACAAGATTTTACTCAATTTTTGAATCAGTAGGCGTATTAGAGTTTCTGAAAAGTATAAAGATCCAGATTTAAGCGAAGACCTGATCAATTCGAAGGCAGGCATTGCATATTTGACAGATTTGTTTAAATTTAATGATATTAACTTACAATTACAAGGGGACAGTCTCAATTTAATAAAAGCAAATTGTGTAATTTCAGCTTTTCTTGGAAAATTCAAATATATGAAGCAAAATATTAGTCGGCGAGAATTTTCCCAGTTTTTAAACTTGTCACAGGTAGAATGCCTTGATGAGGATATTCAGACATACATTCAACTTTTAATTGCCTTGCTTGATGACTTCAAAATCAGATTTACAAAAGAGGGTATCAAACATTTTGGTTGCAGGTAGAAATACCTGAAAAATGTCGTGGACATTTTTCGAGTACATCCTTCCTTTCAACATATGACTATTTTGTGATTGTTGTTGTAGAAATGTAGAACTTATTTATGTTATTAATTGAAGTGTAATAATTACGTAACTGAAGAAATACAACATAAAAAAGTATACTTTTTTTACTTTTTTCATTCCGATTATTTCTAAATAAAATAAGTAAGAATTTATTGGTTCCTTGTGCTTTAAGTAAATGTAAAAAAAAAGTTGATTCGACACAATTTTTTGGTTGGTCAATCTTACATTTTGACAACCACTCACTGTACAATCAATTTATTAATCAACTAATCAGTCTCACTTTTTTTTCTTGAAAACTAATGATTCGTGGTTGGAACTCAACCACAAAGCAAATTTCCATCGGTAGATCTGATCTTCACACTTTTCTCGAGTTTCGGAAATATGGCGGAAATGTAGCTGAAGGGGATCCACCGAAACCACTAAAATATTTAAGGTGGTCTGTGAGAAAAAAAGTTTGGGAACCTCTGTGCTAGATGATGATTTTCCTACAGTTCAAAAAATCATCAAATGCAAAAAAGTACAAGGAAAAAAAAAACAGTGACAAAAACACATTACTCCTCTCCAATGTTTAGATATTCCTTTGTTCTCTATTCCATTTTAAATTGTCTGAAAAAACTCTTTTAAGTTGGAGAGGGAATTTTGTTGGCACCAAAAGCTAAGTAGTTCCTCCAGTATCTCATTGGAAAACTTCTAAACCTTTGTTCTTGCATCTCTGTAAGTATTATTACTTACAGAAAAATTATGTTCAGTTTTTACAAGATTACCAGAGAGAATCTTAACAGGTGAAGGATTCCCATGGCTAGTGCGGATGGCACTAATTAAGAGATGGCATAAGATGGCACTAATTGGTTAAAGCAAAGCCTCGCTCTGCTACATTAACTTTTTCTTTGCTTAGTTTGCAAATCCTAAGGGTACGTAATAATCTTAATATAAAGTATAGAATATAAGCGTTAATACTGCACACAAAATTCCAATTAGCGCTGTTGTTTTCATATGAATAAAAAAAGAATTTAGCAAAGGACTTTCAAGACATTTTATCTTTGCAATACTCTATTAGCGTTAAAAATCTTACAAGACACCCTTCCGTTAAATCAATTAGCTAAAATTAGAAATAAAGGGATTTATTTCCAAAAATAAGAGTTTTATTTTTTCAAGTAAAACATCGCTAATAAAAATTTCTCGTGACGCTCTTGGTGCTACTGCACAATACTCCAATACAATACTCTAATACTAATAAGTATATGAGAGGAGCTGCCCCCTCATAAACACCTTGCTCTTTATGCTAAAGTTTGAATTTTGCCCGAATTATTTAAGAACGACCCCTGAAACACGAGGGTCATTTAATTAGAACAAGAAGAAGCTTTTTGAACAGTACTTAAAAACTTTAGCATGAAGAGCGAGGTGCTGGGGAGAGGCAACCTTCTCATATATTTAAGATTTTTTGTTCGTTCTAAAGTTTAGTGTTGCTCCACAAAATCATTTGAACAAATCTTTTTTTTTATATTTATTCCCAACCAAACCTGGCTGAAAGTAAAACCTAATATTTATTTGTATCAATTGGTTTTCTGAACACAACCATGGTTTTCTGAACAGCATCCGCAAGGGTACGAGAAGGGTCCCTAAATTCTTGTTACGAGGGCTTCTTC
Source organism: Artemia franciscana (assembly GCF_032884065.1). Taxonomy (NCBI): domain Eukaryota; kingdom Metazoa; phylum Arthropoda; class Branchiopoda; order Anostraca; family Artemiidae; genus Artemia; species Artemia franciscana. The sequence continues at coordinate 5,761,499 of NC_088864.1, forward strand.
CAGATGAAAATTTGACTGGAAGTAAGAATAAGAGTCAAATTGTGTATTTCATCATCAGTAATCAAATTTAATCCCCTTTGCGAGGGGAAAATAATTAATTGTTATTGAATATCTAAAAACAACAGGCTATTGGATCTCCATCAAGTATGGAGGGAAGCAAAAGGTACTGATTTACTTGTGCTTTTAGATATTTTAATCTAATTTCCCTTTTGTTTTTCTTTTCTCGGGGGGTTGTTTTATATATATATAGGTTTTTGGGGCCAGCTTGAAGAACTTTTAATTTAGAATTGGTTCGACAAACCAATAAAGTAATTTATTTTACAATCTATCTTCGACTTGTGAAACATTGGACTATTTTAGACTTTTTTTTGGTTGCTTTCTTCCTCGATTCTAACACGAATAGATCTAAGCTTATTTTGTACGTATTTTAGATTATTTTACTATAATAACTATAATTTAATATAGTTATATTAAATTATTATATATATATATAATTATATTAATTGTATTATATTAAATTATTTAATACATATATATATATATATATATATATATATATATATATATATATATATATATATATATATATATATATATATATACTATAATTTTACTATAAATTTGGCATGTATTTCACAAGTTGTACCTCTCATAGGGATACCATAAAGAGCTTATAGTAGACGCACCACATTGTCTGGTAAGGAATTTAATACACCAAATCCCACTTAGCCAAGTTTGTATTCTTCTGAAGAGTTCTGATGGAAGGTAATTACCTGTAAATATTTTTTTAGATTTGAGGTAATTTTGCTTGTAGTTTTATGACAGCTTAAATTTATTAATGACAATTTTGCACGAATTTAGATATTTTTATTTGGTTGATTGTTAGGTATACTGTTTTGTCTTAGGTCATTGGATAGATGAGTAGGGTCAAGGCCTTGTTAAAGTGCTTGTTTATATCAATTGCTAAAGTAGGGAAACAGTTCTTTTCTTTTTGTTGTTTGTTTTGTTTCTCTCTTTGGTTTTTTAAACCAAATAATTACCTTTAACACATTATTTATACCAACTAAATTTCATTTTTTGTTGTTGTCAATATCTTTGAACCTAATTCTTTGACTGCAAGTTCAGCTCTTTTTGAATTTCGTAAAAATTAAATATGTTCAACAGAGTGACATCGGATTATTCCCTAGAAACAAACATGATATTACATTGGATTTCACATGAAGTAAAGTATCAAAATTTGTTTCTCAAAACAAATCGTCATGGTGAGTTTAACAAGATATTTATATTACAAAGAGATCTTACCTTTATCACATTTGTTTTATTGAGTATACTGTGCCCTATTGGCTGGAATCTTTCCATATCTCGGAGAAGTAGCCTGGAACGAATATTCTCTGAATCAACCAGCCGGAATGCTGTTATGTTGACTGAGTTATATTTGAAATCCTCCAAGTCAAATGTTTCAACGTCCTAATAAAAACAAAATCACATTCATTGATAGACTGTAGAGGTGAAAATAACAAAATAATTGGAAAAACGTGGAAACTCTTATTAATAAAATTATTATTTGCCGACAATGTACGTAGATAACTACAATAACATTCTGGTGTGCTGTTATAACTTTTTTAGGGTTTTTTACGTAGGTACTTACACCAAGAAAAGTGGATTATGGAGAGGTTGGATTATGGAGAGGTTTCAAGTCCAACCTCTGTATTCAAAGGAACAATCACTCCTACTGGGTAATCATCATTGAATTATAAAAATAAAATATTTCTGTACTTTAAATGATCTTCATTTTTTAGGCATATGATCTTCCCTAAAAATTGATTTGACATTTTATTCCAAAGTTTTGTCATGTACATCCAGTTGCTTATTGGGGCAGAAAGAGGTAGCTTTTTAAGTCTTTTACCCAAGATATTCACAGTTATCTCAAATCGAGGTTGCTGCTTATTAATTCTAATGCTCTAGGGAAAACATTCCACCCAACTCCCTTCTACTAATTTAGAACCATAGAATCTTGATCATTTCACTTTTCCAATTCTCTATTTTAGCCTTACAGATTATCTTTTTAGCTCCACGGCTCATGGCGCAGATTGTTTTTTTACTCTATTATACCATATTTACTGTGTCAACCATTAATCAGTATTTTAAAATACGAAAAACGGTCGAACACTATTCTCAAAAATGGCAGACTTGTATATTTTTTTTCTATAGGCTACTAGGTTTTGACTTTTGAGGGAAAACTAATTTCATTTAATTGTGGAAAAGTTTCCAAAACAATGCTGCCTTTATATAAACTTCATTGATATAATTGTAAAAAAGCTGTGTAAAAATAAAGATACAGGAAAAGTTTAAACGTCAAACACATTTTGTGGTATCAAATATATGTAAACGAAAGAATACCAAAAGCAGACATTCAACTAACTAGAAAAAATATACAACCATCTACATATTTGATTTTTAAAATAAGCTCAATATACATGAAATGGATCTAAATGTATTTTCCATATTGTAATTTTATGTTTTAGTAAATATAATGTTCTATTAAATAAAAATTATTCAAGTTTTATTATGTAATCTTATGTTTGTACTAGTTTTATATTATGATCAAATATTAACACAGGTTCAAATAATCCTGTTTAAAACTGTTAATGATCAATAAAAACTGTTTTAAAATCATTCAAACAAAAACCTCACTATCTAGCATAAAAATAATAAAGCAAACATAAATGTACACAATGTTGACTTTTGGGATGGAAGGGGAGTATTTTTCACAAGAACATGAAATAGTTGCATTAATAGGCCCTAATGTTCGCTTTTTATGGTGGGAAGAGGGGTCCTTCGAAACAATCTTAGAGAGAACATAATCACCCATATTCCTCCGACCATGCACATAAGTATGCAGCAAAAAAAAATTACTTTTTTCTCAAACCCTTCTCCCTTCCGAAGATTTTGTCCTACTCGTGAAAAGGTAACAAAATACATATGCACAAATTAAGACGGGTTTTGTAAAATTCTTTTTATACCCCTCCCAGAAAGAAGAAAAAAACACTTCTTTACTGCTGGAGTAGCCTACCAAGGACAGTAATTGTTTTTTAAATTCGTTTAAAAAACATTCGTTGGATTATTATAAGCATTATTTAGCATAAATAAAACATGGTATATGACCCATTAATACATTAAAAAAAAAATAATGTTCGAACTACAAATGGATGATATCCGGTTATTTTGTATCATCATCATAAACTAAGCTTATTGGTTCAAACGTAATCAGAAAAATAACGAATATGCTATTCTGAAAATTCTGCTAAATCTAAAACACATCAGCCGTCGAAAAATCCAAAATATATTAGGGACCTTCCTTATATGTATATATTGCTTATACTGTGGTTATTGCTTGTATTTTTTTTTTATCCCCTTTGTATCCCTGGCCATGGATTCTTTGGTGGGGGAATAAGCGTATTGTAATAAGTGTATTGTAAATAATTTTAAATTGTATTGTCTTGTCTTGTCTTGCATTAATCGACGGATTCACGATGGTTTTGATTAATGTATCATGTATAATACTTTTGCTTTGACGAATCAGAAAGTAAGATATTTATCCCCTTTTGAACTCAAAACATAGCGTTCTCAGATTTAAATAGAAATGATTCTTAACTCTATTGATGTTAAACATGCCTGTATTCTGGAAGATTTACGTGCTTCGAAGGAAAGACCCAATTCTTCTTATCATGGAAAAAGTCCCCCCTCATAAATAAAAATATGTGCCCAGTAACGTCATAAATCTATTCCAACTATTGTGCTTGAGGTCTTGTACAGTTATATTGTTTCTGTTGGAAGATTTTTTTTCCACTTCAAAAGAATGCCATCTGGAATCCCAAATGGTTCCTAAGAAATCATTTGAAAAAGTATAAATATTAAGTCGATTTTAGATACTATGCAGGTAAGTAGAAAAACTGCTTTCAAAATACTCTTGAAAAATATTGAGAAACTTTAAATTGGCTATATAAGTACTAATAAGAAAAAAAGCTTATTCAAACGAAAGTAAGGAGGAACATTGAAACGGAAAATCAGCAGGAATTATTCCATGTATGAGGACCAGGATTTTTGTTCTGGAGGGGGGTACAAAAGAGTCTTTAGAAAGCGCATAAAAAATTTATTTATATGCATTTTTGTTACGTTTTTACGATTCGCAAAAGCATCTAGAGGGGAGAGGGGGGGGGGTCAAACCCCCCAAAAATCCTCCTAGATACAGCCTTAATGGGGGGCTACCCCTCCTCATCCCCTGGATATTTTTGCTAAAGCCCCAGTTTTTTAAGAAATGCTCCCGAGACACATGGGCCGTCAGCTTGGAATATGAAGCTTTTTAATGAACTAAAAAAGTTAGAGCAATGAGCGAAGGTTTCCAAAAGGGTTATCGCCCTTCGTATACGTAATAATCTCTATTATTCTTAAGAATTAATGTTGATCCTTTCTTTCAGTTGAAAAAGCTTTTTTTTATTTAGCACGTGAAATTTTCTAAAGCTGCAGCTGTTGATGGGTAGCGTTAAATATAATGAATTTTAAATATTTGCAGTCACCATAAAAATTCAATTCTTTTGAAGTACTGATTGATATCAAATTTCTTTTTTTTATAGTTTCAGATGCTATTGACCAAACCACTCCTTCATTACCGCTGTGTGTATAACTGAATCACCGTGTAACTGACCACCATGCAACTTAACCCCTGTATAACCAAACCCAGGGACAACTGAATCCTCGTGTAACTGAACCACAGGGCAACTGAACCCTTTTTAGCTAAAAGCCTCATGCAACTAAACCCCTGTGCAACCCAACCTCATTTAACTGAGCCCCCGTGTAACTGAACCACCTTGCAAGTGAACCCTCGTGTAACTGAACCGTCGTGAAAATGAACCACTGAACTCAGTTTCTCAGTATTCTAAGAATATGAGCCAATATAAATGGGTAAAACAAGTTAAAATGTTTACTTGTTGAATCTTGTTAGAATTGTTTGTATCTTAAAGTCATGATATAAACGCCTGTCAAGGTCATTCATAAAAAAAGACTTTGTTTTATTTTTCAAAAAAGGAAGATCCGATTTGACAAACCATTAAAGCTGATTTATTTCTCTCTTATTTTTGGATGAATTGACCTCTTATTTGACCTCTTGACCTCTCTGGATTTGACCTCTCTTATTTGACCTCTATGGACGTCAAGTAATAAACATTTGTGTTCCAAGTATTTGACCTTTTTAAATCTAGATAACAAATTTTGATCAAATGTCTTTGAGGAGATTGCAGCTAAATAGGACATGGATGGTGGACTGGTTGCACTCAACCCTTTTTTCAAAATTCCTTGAAAATACCCTGAAAGTTTAAACTTTATATCCTCATGTTTACACCCTCAGCTGTTCTCGACACATTGCAGATACGTTGTCTTGTAAAACTGGATGTATTGTGTTTGGCATTCTGATTTGGCATCCCCTGAGGTTTGACCTTAATGCTTCATGCTTTTTTATCAAACATGCCCTCTTCTCTAGAATAAAAAAAAACACACTGTATGCTAACAATAGTAAACTTGTATAACTTACAACCCTTGCACCAGGGGCTAATCTGGAGGCTTAGTTATTTAACCTTTGAACTGTTTTAAATAACATGGTGACTTCAAAATTATCAATCGGACGCATTTGGGGAAATAAGAGGATGAGTGTGCAAGCCCTTGGATCACTTTTAACCCTTAAAAAGTGAACTGGAACTTTTGATCTCTAATTGAATGAGCCCCTCCCTCCCCCAAGTTCATACAAAAATCTTTTCCTTAAAAGCCTTATGTGTCAACATTGAGTAACTAGCTTAACTTACAGCCCGTGCTCCAGGAGCTGGACAAATGGCAGTGAATAGGGAGGGGCTGACTGTTTTCTGATTATCTTAGATTCTTCAAAATTGAACTTGAAATTTCAATTTCCAAGCGAATGAGCCTCCTTCAAAGTTTATACGACCATCCCTTCTATAAGAACCTTAATTTCAACAATGGATAACTTACAATAACCTACAGTCCTTACCCGAAGATATTTTTTTTTTTTTTTTTTTTTTTTTTTTTTTTTTTTTTTTTTTTTTTTTTTTTTTTTTTTTTTTTTTTTTTTTAATCACATTTTATTATTCGGTTGTAACTTGAAAGTTTTAGTGCCTTTTCAAAAGTCAAAACTGATTGGAGGGCAACCACCCCCAGTAAATACCACCTCGCAAAAATACCCCCTGAAATATCTCCCTCCCCGGAAATGCCCCTTGCGGTTGGTTGGTATCCAATCTCTTTTGACTTAGAAAAAAGACTGCCTGGGGATTATAAAACAATTACCACATACATCCTCGTCTCATCTCTCCCTTAGAGCTAATTCTGTATTTATCCGAAGGCTCAATGAGAGCTGAAATATTTTGGCATCAAAATACGCCTTTTGAAGTATCTCCCTTTCTCCCAACTACAAAAAAAAAAAATCAGAGAACCCCGTTGCAGAAGTTTAAGTGCCTTTTCAAGTTATGTAATTTGTCCATTGCTTTCAGATAGTGTTTGTTATTAGGAAACATTTTTCGCTTGAGTGTTTCCTGATTGAGGGGTCTGGAGGGTTTTACATGAGAAGTGCATTTTTGAACGGAGGCGGACAGGGCAAAACTTACAAATAAATTTTCTTTTCCACTTTCCTTAGCACTTCTCAACTACACCAAAAAATAACAAAATTTAAATAAAATATACAAATTTAGAAAACCGTATTTTCCACGACGGGGGGATTTTCCAGGGGAGGGTTTTTCCATGAAAGAGGGGGATAAACACCTAAGCCCGTAGACAGTGACAGGGCGAAAGAAACCCTCCATTAACAGACATAAAAAGGGAGAAATAAATCTGGCTTCAAGAGTTTGTGACGTCTGATTTCCTTTGTTTTAGTGACAACATAACAGTACTTTGCTAGGTTATCCCGTTGTTTTCAGTGTGAGCCAGAGTGATTGCCAGTCGACAGAATCGAAAGCAGCCTTGAAATCCACAAAGGCAACATATGCTCTTTGTTGAAATTCTTGAGTCTTTTCAATCAGCTGCCGCATTGTGAATATTTGCTCTACGGTAGACCCTCCTGGCGTGAAGCCAGCCTGTTGGATTCTTCGTTGGCTTCTGATGAAAGTGGTACAGCGGTCCAGGAGGGTCATAACGAAGAGCTTCCCGGGCACAGAGAGGAGTGTGATGCCACGATACTTGGAGCAGATTCTTCAACTGCCTTTCCGTTTCCAGAGAGGCAGAATGATGCCCGCTCGCCAGTCTTTTGGAATCCAATCTATACGAAACACTATGGAGAAGTACTTGGAGCCAGAGAAAGGTCGCTGCCCCACCATATTTCAGATGTTCTGCAGGGATACCACTGAATCCTGGGGCTCGGTTGTTTTTCATCCGTTTCAGAGATTTCAGGATTTCTGTAAAGGTGAAAGGGTGTTGCACACTTTCACATGGGGCCTCAGGGGAGCTGGATGCCACTTGAAGAAGTTTAGGATCGGGCTGGCTAACACAGTCCAGGTTTAGAAGTAAATTGAAGTGATTCTTCCAGGCAGACAGTTGAGCGCTCTCGTCAGTGAGAATATTTCCATCATTATATGATAGGCGGCATCATTATATGATATATGATTATATGATATGATAGGGTCTAGGGAGGATGGCTTTCCATCTGTAAGATCCCGAAGGTGTTTGTATAGAGCGCATGTGTCACCCTTTCTGGTGGCCTTCTCAAGATCAGCGGCCTTCTTTTCGGTGAACAGCTTTCTGTCTCTGTTGAGGAATTTATTTCTTACGCCATCTAGACCTCTGTAGGTAACCATGTCTTTCGCTAGGCGTGCTTTGTGACGCTGTTCAATAGCATCTAGAGTTTCCTACGATGTCCAGAACTTTTTCTGGGCTTCAGACGGCCGATAGTACTTTCAGCCGAAAGCAATACACCGTCCTTGAATAGTTGTCATACTTCTTCAGATTCTGAAATTTGACCAAGACAGTCGAAACGGTTTGAGATGGAGACAGCAAAGACCTGGCGCGTGTTGGAGTTTGCGAGATTGTTCAGGTCTAATTTGGGGGGATGATGATCACTTTTCTGGGCTTTCAGGCGTAGTCTAAGGTTAGAGACGACAAGCCTGTGGTCGGTGTTTTCCAATTCAGCACTTCTGTAAGTTCGGCAATTAGTTATAGAGGAAGGCCAGCGTCGGGACACGATTATGTAGTCTAACATCTTTCTTGTTCGTCCGTCATTGCTATACCAGGTATATTTGTGAACTTCTTTCCTTTCAACAAGTGTGTTGGAGATCACGAGATCGTGCATGTTGTATATCTGAACAAGCCTTAGCCCATTATTGGTCAAGCAGTCGGGTGTTACAGGTCCTAGAACATTGTTCCAAACGCCGTATGTATCTCTGACACTGCCATTGAAGTCGCCAAGAAGGGTTAAAACGTCATGAGGGGATATTTTTGCTAGGATGCTAGACAGCTGGGCGTAAAAACGATCTTTCATCTCATCAGAGGCTTAGTTTGTTGGGGCGTAGCAGACAATGATGGTCCTTTGTCCATGTTTATGCTGGATATGCACTGTTAATATCCTGTCTGATATTTGCTCGTGAGAAAGGAGACCAATCTGAAGACATTGGTCGTCACCAATGTCTTCAGAGTCGTTTCCTATAAGGCGAGCTTCAGTTTCACCTGCTACAGCCACACTAAAATGCTTGAGTTCTATCCCAAGCATTGACTTCGCTCCAGGGAAGTTAAGGGTCAGAACGATCCAGATGGCCAGGCGAAGACCACCTTGGTCAATAAGGTTCAAACGATGGTCAAATTTCAGTCCGGGGACATGCCGAGGTCTTGAAGGGTAAAAAGAAGATAGATCATCCGAGGCAATAACATCACTATTCGTTGCAATTAGGTTCGGATGGAGGGTCACAAGCCCATCCGCCCCTAGGACTGGGACATGATTAGCTAGAGGAGTCTAACTATTGAGTGTCCCTGGGGTGGGCTTCACCCACCTTGTGAGGTAAAGGCCACCCTTAGCGTGCAGCGTTTAGTTAGAGGATTCCCCCATATCCAGTGACACGTGGTCAGCAGACCAAGGTCTGATTCGTTCCGGACGAGCTCCACCCACCACTTGTGGAGCGGTGGAGGGGCTACTTCAATTGTAAATTGAAAGTTCCAGCCCTCTCTTTTAAGATTTAGCCTGATTTTCAACCTGTTGCTACTGAATAACTTGTGATCGGTTAGTGTTTAAAAAAAAATTTCTTATTCTAGTTCAGCCGCTTGTGTTTCAGCCGTCGTTTTATGGATTTTTGACAAACAGTCCAATTTTAGCATAAGGAGTGACATTTTGAAAAGGGGGTGGCCCCCTCATATACAGAATAATTTTTCTGTGTCTAAGTTTTAATGTTACTCCTTTTATTCAGTTGCAAGAAAGTTGTCTTTTAAATTTAGTGAATTTGTCGGTAAGCCAAAAATGAGCAGAAATAAATTCAAATGATCTTCCATGCGTACAACTAGCACAAATCGCTATGAATAAATAAATGTAATTCAAAGGGAATAGAAATTACAATGAATAGCCAAGTCAACCTCAAAACGATCAAAATCAACAAGAGTAGGGCTGATAACCCCAATGTCCCTTATGACCAGAACATAATAAGCCCAGAAAGTTTCAACTTTATACCCCCAGTCTTTCTCTAAATATTGTTGAGGTAACTTATTCGAAACCGCAAACACACTACGTTTTGGTTTAGTTTTAAGGCAATATTTATTTTTAAAGCATAATGTGCCAATTACAGAATTGTAGGGGTTGATATGACCAATATCCCTAAAGACATGTGTTTTAAATCGTTCTACTATGCTGAACAAAATGCCTGTCTCGGAATTTTGACTGAATGTGCTTAGAAAATAATTGAGCTTGAGAGAAGGACTGCCTGCGCTCCAGTCGCTTTTTACTCTTAAAATGGGCCCTAGAATTTCTACTTTTTAACCAAATTAGCTCCCTTACAAGTCTCAAGTATATTTCAAGTAATTAAAGAGTAGTTCTGCCTATGATATTGCTGATTTGCCCTTTTGAAAACCTTGAACATACACGGTTTTTTTCATTTAATTGAAACTCCTCCTAAAATTTCCCTAAGAGTTTCACTTTTATACCCTTAGCGTCATTATTTACTGTAACTGTTGTGATAGCATTAAAAGTATACACATAGTGCCGTTTGGCTAGTTCAAAATCCCCCACAAGTTACCCTTAAGGTCCAAGTTAATAATACAACTTATTCTTGAGATATTACTTTGACACCTTCTTGAAAGTTCACATGGTCATAGCTTATCTTGATTTAGATTAACATCCGTCAAAATATTCCTTAAAAGCTTCACGTTAATACCCTTGTAGTAGCAATAGTTGTAGCAACATTAGTAGCAGTGTGCGCATTGCATCTTTTTTCTTCAATATTTCCTTCAATACGCGCTGAAAGTTTCAGCTTAATACCATTAACCATTCCTGAAGCATATCTGATACGTCCTCTTGACAACCTCTGTGGGCATAGTGTGTTTCCATTTAGTTCCATATCGTTTCTATACATCCTAAAATTTTGCCTAAATATCCTTAATTTAAATAATAGCAGAGCAATACTTCCTTAGACCTTAGTTAAGACTGTACCTCCTGAGGCACCTAGGGTATCAAGGAAGAGCCACCAATCTTCTTTCATGTTTGCTGCTGCAGTAATGTCCTCCCATTCTGATAGACCGGAGATGTGCAGCTTTCGTAGATCCCTTTGGTAAGTTCATCGCAGTGTGTTTCTGGGTCTTCCCCGATTACGAGTTTCTGGTGGTTGCCAGCGTAAAGCGAATTTTGAGAATCTAAGGTCATCCATACGTAGGACGTGTCCCAAATATCTCCAGCTTATGAATCTGATGATGTCGGTTATTAGAAGTTATTGCGTCATTTCACGGATGGACTGGTTTGTCATTTTCTGTCACCAGTGGATGTTCAATATTCTGCGAAGACACGAGTTTTCAAATGCCAGGACTCTCGTCTCTTGTTCTTGATTTACGCGCCATGTTTCTGCTGCGTAGAGCAGTATTTGCATAACATTGCTGTTGAAAAGGCGTAGCTTCAGATGCAGCGAAAATTTCTGAAATTTCCATACTTGACGTACTTTATTGAAAGCACCATTTGCCTGTCCTTTTCTGGTGAGTATACTTGTTCAACATCTTGGATGCCACATTTAATGGACAGAGGAGACTCACTAGTTGCCATGCATTTGGTTTTATCATCATTGAAACGTAAGAAAGATGGTCTGCCTTTACCGTGACATCGTCAAGTCATTCTTGAAACTACTTTTCGCTCGCCTCAAGCACTGCTAAGTCGTCTGTGAAGTCAATATCATCGACCTGGACTTCGGGGCTTAATCTGAAAATCAGCATAAAACTCCGATCTTTTTGATGTATCTTTTGGTATAAAAGTTCCGTTTTTTTAGAGTTTCAGTTACTATTGAGCAGGGTTGCTCCTTTCTATAGTTCGCTACCACGAAATGTTTGATAAAATCTATTTCTCGTAGTTGATTGAGAGCAAAAGCACTTTAGTGGATCGTAAGTGCAATCATGCTTCCTTAGCAAATATTGACGGCCAAGCGTTATATTTAGAAAAAAAAAATAGATAAGATATCGACTTACATCTGATCGAACAATCAACTGACTAGTATGCATATTTATCTCAAATTCCGTATGTCAACTAACCTAGCCTAGCCTATTACCTCATCCCTATATATTTAAATATATATATATATATATATATATATATATATATATATATATAGGCCCCTCCCACGCTCATTTTTTCCCAAAGTCACAGGATTAAAACTTTGAGAGAGCCATTTTGTTCAGCATAGTCGAAAAATGTAATGACTATATCTACAAGGACGACTTATTGCCCCAGAGTCCCCGGGGGAAGGGCAGCAAGCCATAAACTTTGCCCATTGTTTACAAATAGCATTGGTTATTGGGAAGTGTACAGATGTTTTCAGAGGGATTTTTCTGGTGGTGAGGGGGTCGAGGGAGAAGGGTTATGTGGGAGGATCTTTCCATGGAGGAATTTATCATTGGGGAAAAGACATTCCATGTAGGGGGCGCTGAATTTTCCAGCATTAAAAAAACACAATGATGAATTAAATAAGTTTTTTTCAACTGTAAGTAAGGAGCAACATTTAAACTTAAACGAACAGAAATTATAACGCATTTGAGGGGGTTTGTCCCAGCCTCAACACCTCGCTCTTTACGCTAAAGTATTTTAGTAATTTCGAAAGAGCTATTTTTTCCAATTAAACAGCCTTTGTGATTCAGGGGTCATTCTTAAAGAATTGGGACAAAAATCCGAACTTTATTATAAAGAGCGAGATATTGACGAGGGGTGAACCCCCTTATATAAGTAATAAAAATATACGAATTTAGAAGTTCGTTACGTAAGTTAATTTGTAAGTTACGTATATTTATTACTTATAAAAACGTTCGTAAATAAAATTAAAAGTTGTAATGGACTTTTTAAGTAACCAGAAAAACTGGAGGGCAAATAGGCCCCCTCCCACGCTCCTTTTTTCTCGTAGTCGTCTTATCAAAAATTTTGAGAAAGCCATCTAGCCAAAAATGTAAAATTGATATGCAAATTTTATTTTAATTATTCATGTACGGTGAGCCAAAATTAAAACCTGCATTAATTCAAAAACGTTCGCAAATTAAATAAAAAAAAAAATTTTAACTGAAAGTAAGGAGAGACATTGAAACAAAGAGAAATTATTCCGTATATGAAAGGGGCTGTCCCCTCCTTAACGCCCCGATCTTTACGCTAAAGTTTGACTCTTTCTTACAGCTCTACTTTTTAAAACAACAAACAACTTTTTATTGTTAAAAAGCCCCTTTCATATGCGGAATAATTTCTGTTCATTTTATGTTTTAATGTCACTCATGAATGAAAACTGATTTTGCGGTTATATTTCAAAATACGTTTGATAGAGCTATTGCTGGATCATCTATTTTATATTTGCGGATTAGTGCTGAATTCAGGGTCCACAGGAGGAAATGAAGTAAATGTTTTGCAAATTTGAATTGTACTGAAATGAGTTTACGTTTATCTGTTTATGAGAAATCTTCCAAAATGGTGCTGTATATAGGAAATTTGGTTTGCAGTGGGAATATTTACGAGAAAATAAACTAAACATTTTCTCAAACTTCCTTGTGTGAGCATTGAACACTTTTTTTTAACAATTTAATGAAAGCGAAAAAAAAATTGCTGCGGCAATTCATATGACGGTATGTTACACAGAAAAAATTTACGGTTGAGTAGAAAAAAATGAAGAACAATCATTGGGTTTTGTTTGCACTGTTGTGAAAAAGCACTTGTTTGTAATAGAAGATTTTTTCAAGCATCTCGGATAAGGAGTGATAAGTTTTAATAAAAATAAATATTATTTTTAATCCCTGCTATTTTCACTCCCACTTTTTTTTAATTCAATAGATTTCCTGGTATTTCTCTTAGCGAGGGGAGAAGACAAAGAGTAATTTCAATAAAAGGAAATTTCTATCACATCTACATATTTTTGGAATTGAATACTACCAATACTAGTAGGAACGCACGGCAGCACTAAGCCACCTGAGGCAAGGACAGCTGCGCATGTACCTCCTCTACCCCTCTATTCAGAGCCCCACTCTCACTCTCAACCTTGCCAAGATTGCGAGAGCAACACTTTGGTTTTGTCCCGGTTTTTCTTTTCCAATGCCACCGATCTCGGCTTATTCCTGGAAACTGGGTCTAACCTGTGTGGTTCTTACGGAAAGTGGGGACATCAGGTCGGATTGATGAATATGACATTACATTTTGGAAAGCTCCGCAAAACTCTTGCCTGGGGCCAAAAAAGGACGGTTTTTGCTTGTCCACGAACCATAGCCTATGGTGTGCGAAGTAAAGTGGAGTTATGTAGCCTATGTCAGAGAGGAACATCTGAAGTTGTGCAGCCAAGCTTTCGTTTTATCAAACCATGTTTCTGCTTTCCAGTGGAAAGCTCCATTCTAGCAGGCAAGCAGGCAGGCACAACTTTCAAATTGAAGATGGACTAAAATCTATAAGTGTTAAATATATGCGGCAGTTACCCGGCCCCACAGCCAATATATCTTCTTTGAATGATAAATAGAAAAATTTACAGAAGCAAAAATATGGCATTTTCCCGTGGGTCCGAAAGTGCTGCCATCTATTGTTTCTACCCATTTCTGTTCGTGATTTCAGCTGAGTTTATCATTCGGTTTTTTGGACTTGGGATTGTGGTAGAGAAATGGTATCAGATGTGCCTAATAAACTTTAAAAGTTCTCTCATTGCTAAAGAAATTGGAGCTTTGTGGTGACGTTAGAAAGTTGGCCTATGGTAAAAAAATCAACTTTTGAACTAAGACAGATATAATTTTTTTTCGACGGCAATTGAGAGCTCTTAATGAGCTCATCAAAGTATGTGACATTCATTTTTTGGTACAAAAATTCCTTCATGAGGTATACCAGTTTGAAAGTTTTAAGCGGCTGACAACTTCAGTAGTAAGGTACACACTGAAACGAAATCTAGGCCGATACAAATTGTGAGAAATATAGAGGACTTGTAAGCAACAGTCGGCTGTTAGTTAATAATCACCTTCGGCAATGAGGGGTTTGCCACTTTTGCTAGTTATTGTACCTATTATTTGTTTCCGGTGTATTTGATGATTAAACAAATTTGGTTCCAGTGGTAAGACATGTAGGAGACTTGTAAGTAATAATCGGCTGTTGGGCTACAATCATCTTCAGCGATGAGGGGTTTGCAATTTTTGCTAGTTTTTGTACCCATTTATTTGTTTCCGGTGAACTTGATGTCTATCATGGGAGAGGGACTTGTAAGTAAGAATCTGTTTACTTTGGGCTAGAAATTTGTGCAAATTGGTGCACATTGTATTCAATCTCTTTAAATCTGACAGAATTAAGTGTTTACGCAACGGGTACAAACGATAACGTAAAACAATGAGGTAGAATTGTAATAACTAGTGTCACCTATGGTATTTTAATGCTGAAAAGTTACGGATAGCTTTATAGTACCAACTAGATTATATAAGATATTGTTCCAAGTTTTCATCCGTCACGATGTCTACGATTGAAAAGGATGAAGTTCAACTGGCTGCAAAGTCAATTTAGTCCCTTCTTTCGATATTATTTTGTAGTTCTTGTTTTTTCAACGCTGAGGAATAGCCTTTGGTCCTGTGACCAAAGGCAATAACCAAATGATTGTGTTCTTGCTTGAACATACCGTTTTAAAAACTTCGGTAGGCTGACAACTTCATCATTTAACTGATAGTGAAGAAACAAGCACAAACGAGAATGTAAAACAATGAGATAGTTTCGTAATAATTAATAGAATTTCATCTATGGTATTTTGATCCTGAAAAGTTAGGGATAGCTTTATAATACCAACTAGATTATATAAGATATTGTTCCGAGTTTTCATCCTTCACGATGTCTACGATTGAAAAGGATAAAGTTCAACTGGCTGCAAAGTCAATTTAGTCCCTTCTTTCGATACTATTTTGTTGTTGTTTTATCAAACAATGAGGAATAGCCTTTGATCATGTGATTACTGATCGATAGCGAAGAAACAAAACCAAAGTTTTGCTCTCGCACCACTTTAGTCGGTCAGGACAAAGGTTGCCGCAACACTTCACGCTGCCCGGGCAACGTAGGTCTAGTTTTGTTTAAATCTTTCTTTTTAGAATTCTTCCCACACCATTAGGGGGCAATCTGCTTTTCATTTGGCACTAGATGCCAAAAAGATGGTCAAAAAGTACAATCATCAGCAATGTGTCATTTTTCATCAATAAATTTTGCCTTAGCACTATCAAACTTTATTTCATTACTGCCCTAGAAAGTAGGGTTAAACCAAACCTTTTTTAAAGCTTATTATTTGACATACATTCAGTCAAACTGGTACCTAAGACTAATTATAAAATGTTTTAGCAGACCTTCCTCCGTCTTTCGAAATGCTCACTTTCCAGACCCGTACTTGATCACTGTCATTACCGTAGCTTCCAATGTCAATTGATAGAAGCTACTTTGTCGTATTGGGGTTCAATATAAATTTAAATTTTCTGAAGAGCATCCCACAGCACCCTTTTGAATTGAAGCAACTGAAATAAAGATTTTTTTTTCTGAGTTTCAAACCAAGAGAAGTTTATCGACACGCCGTAAACAAATTAAAAACATATATTTGGGAGCATAAAGTTGACATATCTGGGCCTATAAGATTTGAACCTACTATATCAATTGTTTTAGCCAATATGAATGGCAAGGTTAAACAAGGTTTGGTAATAGGGGGTGCTGAATTAATATATAAAGAAACGCAGGTGAAAATCAGCAAAAAATAAGCTAAAAATATTTAGCATCAAACTATTTAATAAGGTATAGCTTTCCTCTAAAGGTGTAGCAGTCTTTTGTAATTGATGATTACATTTTACGGGCGAGTTACCCCTCTCAGTTCAAACTCTAAGGGGGAGTTTGCGATAAGATTTCAGTTGGTTTCCGACCACCACAAGAGGGTAAACCCTATTTTGTCTCATGGCTGGGAGTCAAGTACAGATTTCAAGTTTTTTCGGTGGGGGGAGGGTCATCCCAAAGCATTTTTTTAAATTTAAATTCAAACTAATTTCAAATTTTAACTAATTAGTTTGGTTTATTTAATTCCTCGCTCCAACGTTGCAATACTGACAAAAAATTGATATAGTCCTAATATTGTCATAATTGGAAAAAAAAAGAAAAGAATGTCTTAGAAAAGCGCTATTTTCAGGTATGAATGGACCTCAAATACGTCTTGGAGGGGGGAGAACATGTTTTATTTTATGTCCTTTGTACTTTATCAATAAATAAATGCTCGTTTGGTGCAAAAAAAAATATATTACTTACCAAAGATGTGAAGAAATAGTGATAGCGATAATCGTTCATCTGTAACTGCAAAATCTGAAAAAGAGAGTACTCATTATCCTTTGTTTTATTAAACGGGTCGAACTCATCGCATAATCAATATTGTATTTTATAGCCTTCTGCTTCAAGGTAACTTAGTAGCATTAATACCTAAAGAAAAATATTTGCTACCATTGTGAGGATGTGTTAAATTTAGAAAAATAAATAAAAATTCCGATTTCATATCATTTAGGAATGGACTTTTTTTTATTAAAAATAAAAAAGCAATTTTTTTTTCAACTAAAAGTAAGGAGAAAATTAAAAATTACAACGAAGGGAAATCACTATTTATATGAGGTGGTTTACCCCGTCCTCAACACCTCGCTCTTCATGCTAAACTTTTTTAGTCCTTTAAAAAAGCTTCTTATTATTCTAATTAAACGAACCTTGTATTTCAGGAGTCGTTCCTAAGAAATTGGGAAAAAACTCAAACTTTAGTGTAAAGAGCGAGGTGTGGAGAGGGAACAACCCCCCTCATATACGGAATGATTTCTGTTTGTTTTAAGTTTTAATTCTGACTGTTTTTAAATAATGCCAATAAATATGGCTCCACCTCAACGGAAAAATCCATCCCTCCACGAATATATCCTCTAAACAATTCAATTCCTGGTGAAAATTTACCCGGAAACTTACCCTTAATATTTTCACGTATAAAGTTGAGTCGGCAAAGAGAAATCAAGACATAAGAAGATATCGTATAGAAATTCTGAAAAAAAACTGTATAGAATTTCCCCAAAAAAATTCACCCCCTGGAAACTCCCACCTCATGTAAAATCCTTGCCGTTGCAAACACCACCCCCAGCAGAAAATTCACCCCCGCCAGAAAAACTTCCCAATAACAAACAGTATGCCTAAGCAATGGGCAAATTTTATAAAAAACATCTTTCCTAGGGGCTCTAGAAGGTCATTTTATCTCCAAAGACAGTCATCAGGCCTTTCAACTATGCTGAACAAAATTGCAAGCTCAGAGTTTTGATCAGACAATTTTGAGAAAAAATGGGTGTGGGATTGGGCCTAGCTTCCCTCCAATCCTTTTGGTCTCTTAAAAAGGGCAGCAGAACTATTAATTTCTATTTGAATAAGCCCTCTCCTGATATGCTACTACCACTGGGTCGACAAGATCACCCCCGGGGAAAAAACAAACAAACATGTATCCATGATCTTTCTTCTGGCAAAAAATACAAATAAAAGTTTTGACAACGTAATTTGCACAAGGAATTCAAAGAGTGAATAAGATAATCAGAGCTTCTAGGTTCTTGTTTTAGTATTTTTTTTTCATATTCCAGCTTTTTAATATACGTTAAACATCCTCTCTGCATTGTCAATAATCCCTTCTGTGTGGCAGCGACCTCTTTAAACCAGAAACTCTGCTTCTTTTCCAATGCTTTTATTTATTCGATGGTCGGAGAAAAGCTTTACCAATGACATCGATACATGCGTGCTTTATGTTAGCATAAATAAAAAATTACTGGTTTTCCACATATTGAACGGCTCAGTAAAAAAAAAAAAAAAAAATAAATAAAAAAAAAAAAAAAAAAAAAAAAAAAAAAAAAAAAAACTGTCATAATCTCTGCTTAGTGAGTTTTCGTTTTTGGTATGTTTTGATTAACCAAATATAGAAAAACCAAACATCAGCCTGAACAGTGCAGGAAACTGGTAAAGAATGAAACTTTGGTGCATAAGTATGACTTTGAATGGAAGAAAACTTTGTTGCCAGAATTTCTGTTCAGTGATTTGGTATCTTACATTACATGTTTAGGAACTAAACATAAAAGCATCAAACAACTTGAACAGAACATGAAACTCATAAAAGAGGAAAATTTGTCACTTTAGCGTGAATTTGATTGGAAGAAAAACTTTATAATTCAATATTATTTATAATGTTGTCTCTGTTTTGACAAGCATTGAAAAAACAAAATATATTTAATATTCGTTGTTTTAGAGAAAATATTAAGCAATAAAAGTAACATTTTTAGAATCAGAAGACAATTAGCCTTCTGTGAATATGTGAATACAGCTGGAACATTGAAAGAATGTATAAATCAAAATAGGTTAACTGCTATTTTCTTTTAGGTAAGTCAATAAACTAATAATTTCAAGTGTTTGACCTGAAATAGTTTTAATAGTAACCATATTGTGTATAGCTGAAGTTTTTAGCTATTCATTCGTACATACGATTCTTCTCGATTCCTATTTCATAACAAGATGTGAGGGTTTCAGTTTTATATAATTCTGCTCAATTGTATACTGGTTTTATACCCTACTATTGCTTCATTGCTTGTATCACCAGAATTTCTTTTCAATTATTTGTAATCTTATGCCAGCAAAAGTCTTAAAGGTAGGCCCCTGCTTGGTTAAAATTAAATACATGAATGTTCAGGCTAAAAATGTGCTTAAGAGGGGATACATCCCCCAAAAGTCAAGGGATCTTATTGACAATTGCATTATCAAATTCAGTGTATCAGACAACCCTAGAGTAGATTTTTTTATATCTTCCATCTTTGAAAATGTGGAATTATATATTTTTTGCCAGATGAAAGATCATAGATGTTATTTCTTTGTTCTACCCAGAGGTGATCATATCGAGCCAATAGTCCTATAAGATTGGGAGAGGGCTCGGTAGAATGGAAAATGAAAGTTCCAGTGTCCTTTTTAAGAGACCGAAAAATTGGAGGGCAATAGGCCCCCTCCTACGCCCTTTTCTCCCAAAGTTGATCAATCAAAACTTTAAGAGATCCATTTTGTTCGTTATTGTTGAAAGGTCGATAGTATTTGTTATTGGGAAGCATACCAACATTTTCAGGAGGGAAAATTTTCGGGGGATTGATTTTCTAGGAAGATTTTCCCATTGAGATGGAAGTTTCAGGGGGATTCCCTTTCCAGGGGAAATTTTGCACGGGGAGAAGTTGCCAGAATTCATATTTGAAATTCGTTCTATTCATTTGACTTTATCGTTAACATCCCCATTTTACATTTGGAGACGTTCTGGGGGAACTGTCAGGGAAAATTTTCAGCGGAGTTGGAGTAATCTGGGGAATTTTTATACGGGGAGATTTCCCATTGGAGAAATTCCAAATTATCACCAAGAGAAGTTCTCCGTGTAAAAATTTCCGTGGGAGAAACTTTCGGGATCAGCAGGAGGGGCATTCTTAGGAAATATTTTCCACGCAGGGGGGATTCCATCATGACTTGAAAAATTACCAGAAATTAAATAAAAAACATGCCTTTCTTCAAATGAAGGTATCCTAAGAAGTATGTTTCAGATGGAATCGCCAACAAGAAATTTTCTGGGGAGAAATCCCAGCGAGGATGGACATGTCCGGGGGTAATTTTCCAGGGAAGAATTTTACATGGGAGGAAATTTCTATGAAGGAATTTCTCGTGGGGGACCTCCCACTGTAGGAGATATATTTCCTGGGATTATTTGTAAAAAAGATCAGAAATTAAATACAAAAAAAAGTTTTTTCTACTGAAAGTTAGACAACATTTAAAACAAAACAAAAAAGTATTTGGTGTATGATGGGGTAGGCTTCTCCTGAATACCCCGCTCTTTACGCTAAAGTTGTAACTTTTGTCATAATTCTTTAAGAACAATTAGAATTAGAACCTTTTTGAAAGTACTTAAATAACTTTAGCGTGAACAGAGGGGTGCTGAGGAGAAGGCAGCCCCCTCGTGTACCTAAGGAATAATTTGTGTTTGTTTTAAGTTTTTATATTGCTTCTTACAGTAAGTAGGAAAAACTTACATTTTTTTATTTAGCTTAAGAAAAGGCGAAAAGTTGAATGAATCACAGAACATTTTTCAGACTTAACGATGTAAGACATTAGAAACAAAAGAGATTTTATTTAGGATAAACCACTTTCATATGCAAATACGGATTGTAAAAGTGACACGGCGAATCCCCAATACTTATTGTCATGAAAATTTCCGTGATTTGTTTTATCAACGTTTGCATAGAAATCTTCTCTTTATGCTCTATTTAAAGCTTATTTCTCGTCGGAGCTTTCCCATAATTTTTCAGAAGATTAAGTACGCAAATTAGGCGGCTGAACGATTTGGGGGCTTTCTTGTGTCGTGCTATAACGACTTTCCTTTGAAGAAGGATCGCATATCCAAAATTGCGAAATGTGGAAAACAAGCGCTAAATCGTTCATTTGTTTTTTGTTTGTTTTTTTTTGCGAATGTAAGTATTTAGGATGAGACGGGTTCTCTTTAAGCTTTACATAGAACAAATTTTTCTTCTGTTAGCTAATATTGTGCGTAGGGTTTCCTTTCGCATTTCTTTCTAATCTTTTTCATGGGCAAGTAAAGTCGTAATCTTTCCAGTGAACGCGTCTTCGATTCGTCAGCGTAACCTTGATTTCATTTGTAATAGTATAAAGTGTCTTAGTTCGGAGATCAAACTGTTTTTCTTGCAAATACGAATATTCAGGATGAGAAGTGTGATTTTTGTACTTTATTTAAAACTAGGTACTTTAGTTCAAACTAATTTCCTCTTTGAAAGCTAGGAATTCAAACTGCAGTATCAAATCATTTTTCTTTCACATATTATTGCACCTATGCTCAACGATGGTCTTTTCAATGAACGCGTCTTTGATTCGTCAGCGTTGTTTCAGTTACAAAGGGGTCAGCGTCAAGATTCTTCTTGTACGCCCCATTTCTGATTGTCAATCTGGATTGAACTTTCCAAAGAAGGATACTAAACAAGTGAATCGACGTTAAATATTTTTCTCTTGCTAATATAAATTTTAGGATGTTACATGTTTTATTCAAATTGTCAATAATTAAATACAAAACAAACGTGCTCTTTCAACTGAAAGAATGGAGCAACATTAAATCTCAAAACGAACAGAAATTATTCTGTGTATGAAAGTGTTGCCCCCTCCTCAATACCTTGCTCTTCATTTTAATGTTTTTTTTACACTTTTAAAAAGCTTATTATTCAATTAAGCAGCCCTTGTGCTACAAGAGTAGTTCTTAAGAAATTGAAACGAAGAGTGGAACTTTAAATGGTGGAGTTTTTTCTACGGATGGCGCCGTGGATACAGCCTTAAATTATAAATAAGTTCGCAATGAATGGAATGCAATGTAGCCAGTGGTGCCAATTCACAAAATTGCGGGTTGGAGGAATATATTTTTGGGACTATAGGGGTAAATTCCGTATTTTGATTTTAATTTTTTTAACAAAAAAAAAGTATTAGTCCATAAAAAGACCAAAAAAGATTGTCTGTGAATCTAAGGGGGATAAACAAAATTTGGCGGGCCCAAATTGGCACCACTTTTGTGGAAAATCAAGGTGAGTTCAATTTACCCCAAAAATAAAGGCGGGCTAATAGATTACATGGTATGCTAACAAATCTAGTCTAAGGAACTCCTTTTGGAGTTTGATTAAATTGAATCTTTCATGGCAATAGCAAAGACAATTATATATATTTCTATCATTATTTTCCAAATTTTAATGAACTCAAGACTTTCCAGATCCCTCTAAGTTTATTAATGATATGCCAAAGAAAACAAGAGCTAAGAGCTCATATAGCACTTGTGACGAGGTTGGAAGAGCCGAGAGCTCATACGGCATGAGCTGTAGCGAAATTCTATGAATCAATAGATTGATTTAAAAGGAAAATCAGAGGCTTAATGCTGGTCGAAATTTAAAATAAGAGCTCTGAGACACAAGGTCCTTCTAAAAATGAAAATTCACTAAGATATGATCACCTACTCGTACGTAAAAAATACCTCATTTTTTCTAATTTTTCCTCTTCTTTCAACCCCCCCCCCCCCACATGGTTGAATCGGGGAAACAACTTTATCAAGTCAATTTGTGCAGGTCCCTGACACGCCTATCAATTTTCATCGTCCTAGCACGTCCAGAAGTACCAAACTCGCCAAAGCACTGGACCCCCTAACTCTCCCAAAAAGAGCGGATCCAGTCCAATTACGTCAATCACGTTAATTTGCATATTCTACCCACCAAGTTTCATCCCAATCTCTCCACTATAAGTGTTTTCCAAGATTTCTGGTTTCCCCCTCTAACTCCCCCAATGTCACCAGATCTGGTCGGGATTTGAAATAAGAGCTCTGAGACATGATTTCCTTCTAAATATCAAGTTTTATTAAGATCTGTTCACCCGTTCTCAAGTTAAAAATGCCTCAATTTTTCTAATTTTTCCAAATTAGCACCTCTCCAACTCCCCCAAAAGAGAGCGGTTCCGTTCCAATTATGTCAATCACGTATCTATAACTTGTGCTTATTCTTCCCATCAAGTTTTATCCCAATCTCTTCACTCTAAGTGTTTTCCAAGATTTCCGGTTTCCAAGATTTCTGGTTCCCCCTCCAACTCCTTATGTTCCCGGATCCAATTCAAAATGGAAATGGAGCATCTGAGACATAAGATCTTTCTATATATCAAGTTTCATTAAGATCCGATCACCCATTCGTAAGATAAAGAGACCTCAAATTTAACGTTTTCCAAGATTTTCAGTCTCCACCTCCAGCTCCCCCAATGTCAAAGGATTTTATCGTGATTTAAAATAAGATCTCTGAAGCACAATATTCTTCTAGATATCAAATTTCATTAAGATCTGATCACCCGTTCTTAAGTTACAAATGCCTCATATTTTCTATTTTTTTCGATTATACCCCCACCCCCCAACTCCCCCAAAGAGAGCAGTTCTGATCCGGTTGCATCAGTTATGTATCTTGGACTTGTGCTTATTCTGCCCACCAAGTTTCATCCTGATCTCTCCACTCTAATTGCTTTCCAAGATTTTCAGTTCTCCCCCCCCCCCGACTCCCCCCAATGACAATGGATCTCGTCAAGAATTAAAATAAGAGATCTGAGTTACGAGGTCCTTCTAAATATGAAATTTCATTAAGATCCGATCACTCCTTTGTCAGTTAAAGATACCTCATTTTTTTCTAATTTTTCATAATTAACCCTCCCCCCAACTCCCCCAATGATAGCGGAACCGTTCCGGTTATGTCAATCACATATTTAGGATTTGTGCTTATTTTTCCACAAAGTTTCATCCGGATCCCTCCACTCTAAGCCTTTTCCAAGATTTCTGGTCCCCCTCCCAACTCCCCATCCGGTCGGAATTTAAAATAAGAGATCCGAGTTACGAGGTCCTTTTAAATATGAAATTTCATTAAGATCCGATCACTGCTTCGTAATTTAAAAATACCTCATTTTTTCTAAGTTTCAGAATTAACCATCCTTCCACCTCCCCCAAAGAGAGGGGATCCGTTCCGACTATGTCAATCAATTATTTAGGACTTCTGCTTATTTTTCCCACCAAGTTTCATCCCGATCCCTCCACTCTAAGCGTTTTCCAAGATTTTACATTCCCCCCTCCAACTCCCCCCAGTAGCACCGGATCAGGTCAGGATTTAAATAAGAGCTCTGAGACACGAAATCCTTCTAAATATAAAATTTCATTAAGATCCGATCACCCGTTTGTAAGTCAAAAATATCTTATTTTTTAATTTTTACGAATTAACCGTCCCCCCACTCCTCCCCCCAGATAGTCAAATTAGAAAAACAAGTATTTCTAATTTAATCTGGTCCGGTTCCTGATAGCCTGCCAAATTTCATCGTCCTAGCTTATCTAGAAGTGCCTAAACTAGCAAAACCAGGACAGACAGACCGGCAGAGAGACCGACAGAATTTGCGATCACTATATGTCACTTGGTTAATACTTGGTTAGCGCCATAAAAACCGTTCATTGTATCAATGAAAAGATGTATGGAGATCATAGCAATAGATTAGATTACAACATTTTTATCTAAATACAAACATATGTACAATCGGGAAAAACAGCGCACATGCGTAGTAGCACACTTAGGCGCTGAAAACTACACACAAGCAAAAACGAATGCCACTACAGCCAACTCAACTAACTTATCAAAAAACAGACAAAAGAATTAGAAAGATTTCCCTGCAGATTTAAGTTTCAAATAGTTTTCAGCAACCTCTGAAACATTTGTTCATCAGACTGCTCCCAAATTTTGGCTGGAATTGCGGTCCTGACTTTTGGCCCAATAAGACGAACATTGAAAGACATTCTGATAAAGAAAATATGGATAATTGAAGAAACAATAAATGACTTAGAATGTGATTTCGAAAAATGACAAAAACGTGATAGCATACCAGTACTTCGGGAAACATTCAAAGAAAGTCTTCTTGCATATTTATGAAGCGACAATACCGTTTCGACAAAATTTTCGTTTTGACAAATTTTCATCCAGAATAATGGCAAGGAATTTAAATTAATCAACCCGTTGTAAAGGCATTAGACAAATAAGAACCCATATGTCACGGATGATCCAGTTCAAGAAAAAAATCGTATATTGGCATGTTTTTTTCTTCAGTAAGAGCTAATAAATTACTTGAGTACCAATAAGGTGCAGTTAGTAATGAAATTTCAAGATTATAGAAAAGAATTTATAGACTTTAATGAGAAAACAAAATTACTAAAATCATCAGCAAAAATTATAATTTTACAAAGAGGCACGGTTTCAGGCAGGTCAACTATAAAAAAAAGAAAAATAGGACCGGCACAAGGACAGAGCCCTCAATAATTCCGTAATAAATTAGGATAGTATCCAAACGAAGATATCAGGATTTATCAACACAATCATGTCGTCTTCCGAGAAATATAAGATACAGAAAAAAATATGAACTTGTGATGAAGGCCCATAGGACTTAGGTTCAGAATTACGGAGCGAAAATTCTTGGTGACATGAAAGAAAATTCGTCAAGGCAAGTTCACCACAACCTAATGAATCATTTGTATGTTACTAAAAGTTCGTGCATTACCGGCTCGGTTAATATACCTTTATGAATCTATATTGAGAAGAGCATAGAATATTATTATCTGATAAATATCTTCGTATTTTTTCCAAAATCTTACAAAAAGCTGAAAGCAGATACACACCTATATAATTTGAAATATCTGTATAACTATCAGCTTAGGTAATGCTATAACATGTAATATTTCAATGGCTCATAAAATACCCCAAGGGTCAATAAATGGGACAGAAAAATAACAAGTAATGTTTTTGCACTTACCGCTCTAAAAAGTAATTGAATAGTCTCTGGTTTTGTATCGATAATGATGTTAAACATTTCCCTTTGCTTTAGTTCGTCCATCACATGTCTATACGTAGACGGGGTTGCTTGTCGTATATAAACTTCAGTATTCTTTGTTGGAGTTCTTACTAAATCTTGTAAACGAATTAACCCTAAAAGATAAAACTATTGTATATAAAAACATATAAAAAAACATAAAATTGTGTATAAAAAAAACCACTAAAATACATCTTACTTTAACTAACAGTGTTAGAGATCATCTAATAATTGTAAAAGAGAGCTCTCCTAAATAATAGCGATGATATTCAATAGGAACTTTCTCTCCGGAGAAAACACAATACTTTTTGGTAAAAATTTACGCCAGTTCAGGTTATATCTACTGTCTTTATAAACGAGCAATAATTGTATATTTATATATTTATGTTTGTATTTTTTCTCGAAAATGGCTGGATATTTGTTCGGTAAAATCGGCATCCAGGTATATTCTGGTTTAAAGAACGATTTAGATAGGTCTGTAGTTTGAGAAAATTCTTTAACAGCCTCAATTTTGGAAAAAAAAACTATTTATGTGACTGACGTCATTTTTATATACATCGGTATTGCAATGCCGTTGTCACATTATGTGGAAAAATTGAAGATTTTTATGCATCAAAAAGCACATTAAATTGCTTAAAAAGGGAAAATCAGTTAATTGTAAAAATATTTGTGTATATTTTAACAACGGATTCATTTCGAAAATCTTAAAAAAGAACACAAAATGTTTGGAGCATAGTAGAAATCGTTGTTGGAAATCGGACTTGCTGAATTAATCAAATATTTTTTAATGGACTGAGACTGATGTATGAAAATACATTTAAATACCTAAAAGACAAAAACTGGAAATTGCAAAAATATTTGTATATATATAAAAATAAGTTGTTTGTGGGTTATGTCTGTCTGTCTGTCTGTCGAGTGACGTCGTGTTTGTCCGCATATGACGTCTGAATTATTTCACACTAATACAAAAGAAGAAAAAAAACTAAAAAAGGTAAAAACTACAAAAAAAACTAAAAAGAAAAAAACTAAAAAAGCTAAAAAACTAAAAAAAAACTAAAAAAAGGTAAAAAACTAAAAACTAAAAAAAAACTGAAAAAACTAAAAAAAGGCAAAAACTACAAAAAAACTAAAAACTAATAAAAAAACTAAAAAAGCTAAAAAACTAAAAAACTAAAAAAAACTAAAAAAAGGTAAAAAACCTTTTGGAAAAACCCCTGTTGGAAATCGGACTTGCTGAATTAATCAAATATTTTTTAATGGACTGAGACTGATGTATGAAAATACATTTAAATACCTAAAAGACAAAAACTGGAAATTGCAAAAATATTTGTATATATATAAAAATAAGTTGTTTGTGGGTTATGTCTGTTTGTCTGTCTGTCGAGTGACGTCGTGTTTGTCCGCATATGACGTCTGAATTATTTCACACTAATACAAAAAAAGAAAAAAAACTAAAAAAGGTAAAAACTACAAAAAAAAACTAAAAAGAAAAAAAACTAAAAAAGCTAAAAAACTAAAAAAAAACTAAAAAAAGGTAAAAAACTAAAAAAAAAACTGAAAAAACTAAAAAAAGGCAAAAACTACAAAAAAACTAAAAACTAATAAAAAAACTAAAAAAGCTAAAAAACTAAAAAACTAAAAAAAACTAAAAAAAGGTAAAAAACCTTTTGGAAAAACCCCTGTTGGAAATCGGACTTGCTGAATTAATCAAATATTTTTTAATGGACTGAGACTGATGTATGAAAATACATTTAAATACCTAAAAGACAAAAACTGGAAATTGCAAAAATATTTGTATATATATAAAAATAAGTTGTTTGTGGGTTATGTCTGTTTGTCTGTCTGTCGAGTGACGTCGTGTTTGTCCGCATATGACGTCTGAATTATTTCACACTAATACAAAAAAAGAAAAAAAACTAAAAAAGGTAAAAACTACAAAAAAAAACTAAAAAGAAAAAAAACTAAAAAAGCTAAAAAACTAAAAAAAAACTAAAAAAAGGTAAAAAACTAAAAAAAAAACTGAAAAAACTAAAAAAAGGCAAAAACTACAAAAAAACTAAAAACTAATAAAAAAACTAAAAAAGCTAAAAAACTAAAAAACTAAAATAAATAAAAAAAAGGTAAAAAACTAGAAAAAAGGAAAAAACTGAAAAATAAAAGAGAAAAAGAAAACTAAAAAAAATATAAATAAAAATAAAAAAAACTAAAAAAGATAAAAACTACAAAAAAAAACTAAAAAGAAAAAACGAAAAAAACTAAAAAAGCTAAAAAAAAGGTAAAAACCAATAAAAAAAACTAAAAAGAAAAAAAAGGAAAAAAAAACTAAAAATTTTTTTCATCATATAATATGACGTCTGAATTATTTCATCATATACCAATTCAAAAACGAACGTATTCAAGCCGATGTAGCTGAGTTGATAAGGCGTTATGTTCCAGATTCTAGGTTCAAGAGGTTCCAGGTTCGAACCTTGGCTTTAGCATTAATATAAAAGAAGCAAAAATCTAAAGAAGGTAAAAACTACAAAAAAAACTAAAAAGAAAAAAAAATAAAAAAATCTAAAAAAGCTTAAAAACTAAAAAAAAACTAAAAAAAAGGTAAAAAACTAAAAAAAAACTGAAAAAAGGAAAAAACCATAAAATAAACTAAAAACTAATAAAAAAAACTATAAAAAGCTAAAAAACTAAAAAAACTAAAAAAAGGTAAAAACTAAAAGAACTAAAAAAGAAAAAAAAACTAAAAAAAGGAAAAAAACTGAAAAATAAAGGAGAAAAAGAAAACTAAAAAATATAAATAAAAATAAAAAAACTAAAAAGATAAAAACTTCAAAAAAAACTAAAAAGAAAAAGGAAAAAAACTAAAAAACCTAAAAAAAGGTAAAAACCAATAAAAAAACTAAAAAGAAAAAAAGGGAAAAAATTAAAAATTTATTTCATCATATACCAATTTAAAAACGAATGTATATACAGACCGGGACATCGGGGCACAAATGACGGCCGAGACACCGGGATGACGACCGGGACACAGGGAATATAAATGACGACCGGGACGCAGGGACACAACTACAACGGTGACGCCGGGGGCACAGGGGGGATATATAAATGACGACGGGGACACAGGCAATGTTCGATTAGCAATCACCATCAACAAAGCTCAAGGGCAATCATTAGAATCATGAGGTATAGATCTGAATATGGATTGTTTTTCCCATGGACGTTTTACGTCGTTAAAAACACACACATATATATATATATATATATATATATATATATATATATATATATATATATATATATAATATATACTATATATATATATATATATATATATATATATATATATATATATATATATATATATATATATATATATATACTAGCTGTTGGGGTGGTGCTTCGCGCCACCCCCACACCTAGTTGGTGGGGGCGCTTCGCGCCCCCCCAAGCCCCCCCGCGCGCGTAAGTCGTTACGCGCCATATTAGTTACGCGCCATTGTAGTTGTGTCCCTATGTCCCACCTGTGAATATATATATATATATATATATATATATATATATATATATATATATATATATATATATATATATATATATATATATATATATATATATATATATATATATATATATATATATATATATATATATATATATATATATATATATATATATATATATATATATATATATATATATATATATATATATACTAGCTGTTGGGGTGGCGCTTCGCGCCACCCCAACACCTAGTTGGTGGGGCGCTTCGCGCCCCCCCAAGCCCCCCCGCGCGCGTAAGTCGTTACGCGCCATAATAGTTACGCGCCATTGTAGTTGTGTCCCTATGTCCCACCTGTGAATATAGATATATATATATATATATATATATATATATATATATATATATATATATATATATATATATATATATATATATATATATATATATATATATATATATATATATATATATATATATATATATATATATGGTTTTAACTACGTAAAACTTGCGAATATACAACATTCTTTGCTGTCCCATTGTCTTTGCATATAAATAGATTGTCAGGTTTACCGACTCTTGAACATGCAACATATAATGGTCCATGGGAAAACAATATGTATTCAGATCTATACCTCATGATTCTAATGATTGCCCTTGAGCTTTGTTGATGGTGATTGCTAATCGACCATTCCCTGTCCCGGTGTCCCGGTCGTCATTTATATCCCCCTGTTTCCCCCGGTGTCCCCGTTGTAGTTGTGTCCCTGTGTCCCGGTCGTCATTTATATTCCCTGTGTCCCGGTCGTCATTTGTATCCCGGTGTCCCGGTCTGTATATACATTCGTTTTTTAGTTTTGTTTTTCTCCTTTATTTTTTTCCTTTTTTTTCTTTTTTAGTTTATTTAGATTTTTTAGTTTTTTTATTAGTTTTTAGTTTTTTTTCTTTTTTTTGTAGTTTTTACCTTCTTTTTAGTTTTGTTAGTTTTTTTTTTTTACTTATGTCCTGGTCGTCATTTATACTCCCTGTGTCCCGGTGCTTTGTTGATTACTAATCGAACATTCCTTTTGTCCTGGTCGCTTTCTCTTTGAGTGTCGTCATTTATTTTTTTCTTTTTTAGTTCTTTTAGTTTTTACCTTTTTTAGTTTTTTTTAGTTTTTTAGATGAAAATTATTTTTTAGTTTTTTCCTTTTTTTCTTTTTAGTTTTTTATTGGTTTTTACCTTTATTTTAGCTTATTTTTCAGTTTTTTCCTTTTTTTTAGTTTTTCTTTATTTTTTATTTTTTTTAGTTTTTTACCTTTTTTTAGTTTTTTTAGTTTTTTTAGTTTTTTAGCTTTTTTACTTTTTTTATTAGTTTTTAGTTTTTTTTGTAGTTTTTGCCTTTTTTTAGTTTTTTCAGTTTTTTTTTAGTTTTTTATTGGTTTTTACCTTTATTTTAGCTTATTTTTCAGTTTTTCCCTTTTTTTTAGTTTTTTTTAGTTTTTAGTTTTTTTAGTTTTTTACCTTTTTTTAGTTTTTTTAGTTTTTTTAGTTTTTTAGCTTTTTTATTTTTTTTTATTAGTTTTTAGTTTTTTTGTAGTTTTTTCCTTTTTTTAGTTTTTTTAGTTTTTTAGCTTTTTTATTAGTTTTTAGTTTTTTTTTGTAGTTTTTGCCTTTTTTTAGTTTTTGTTCTTTTTAGTTTTTTTGTAGTTTTTACCTTCTTTTTAGTTTTGTTAGTTTTTTTTTTTACTTATGTCCTGGTCGTCGTTTATACTCCCTGTGTCCCGGTGCTTTGTTGATTGCTAATCGAACATTCCTTTTGTCCTGGTCGCTTTCTCTTTGAGTGTCGTCATTTATTTTTTTCTTTTTTAGTTCTTTTAGTTTTTACCTTTTTAAGTTTTTTTTTAGTTTTTTAGATGAAAATTTTTTTTAGTTTTTTCCTTTTTTTCTTTTTAGTTTTTTATTGGTTTTTACCTTTATTTTAGCTTATTTTTCAGTTTTTTCCTTTTTTTATTTTTTTTTATTTTTTATTTTTTTAGTTTTTTACCTTTTTTTAGTTTTTTTAGTTTTTTTAGTTTTTTAGCTTTTTTACTTTTTTTTATTAGTTTTTAGTTTTTTTTGTAGTTTTTGCCTTTTTTTAGTTTTTTCAGTTTTTTTTTTTAGTTTTTTATTGGTTTTTACCTTTATTTTAGCTTATTTTTCAGTTTTTTTCCTTTTTTTTAGTTTTTTTAGTTTTTAGTTTTTTTAGTTTTTTACCTTTTTTTAGTTTTTTTAGTTTTTTTAGTTTTTTAGCTTTTTTATTTTTTTTATTAGTTTTTAGTTTTTTTGTAGTTTTTGCCTTTTTTTAGTTTTTTTAGTTTTTTAGCTTTTTTATTAGTTTTTAGTTTTTTTTTTTTGTAGTTTTTGCCTTTTTTTAGTTTTTTTAGTTTTTTAGCTTTTTTATTTTTTTTATTAGTTTTTAGTTTTTTTTGTAGTTTTTGCCTTTTTTTAGTTTTTTTCAGTTTTCAGTTTTGTCACCTGATCCAGTTTTTTCAGGTGACGTCACCTGATCCATCCACAGATCCACACACAGACAACTTATTTTTATATATATAGATATGTTTTTAACTACGTAAAACTTGCGAATATACAACATTCTTTGCTGTCCCATCGTCTGTGCATATAAATAGATTGTCAGGTTTACCGACTCTTGAACATGCAACGCATAATGGTCCATGGGAAAACAATCCGTATTCAGATCTATACCTCATGATTCTATTGATTGCCCTTGAGCTTTGTTGATGGTGATTGCTAATCGACCATTTCCTTTGTTGCCGTCGTCATTTATATATCCCCCTGTGCCCCCCGGCGTCCCCGTTGTAGTTGTGTCCCTGTGT
Source organism: Artemia franciscana (assembly GCF_032884065.1). Taxonomy (NCBI): domain Eukaryota; kingdom Metazoa; phylum Arthropoda; class Branchiopoda; order Anostraca; family Artemiidae; genus Artemia; species Artemia franciscana. The sequence continues at coordinate 5,794,009 of NC_088864.1, forward strand.
CCGGGTCGTCATTTATATTCCCTGTGTCCCCGTCGTCATTTGTGTCCCGGTGTCCCAGTCTGTGATTTCTATTTGAGTGTCCCGGGTCAGGATATTGTAGGGCATCGAAGCATCGATGAGTTTAAGCAATTCTTGTCAACTGATTGTTTCGCCTATAAAGAATATTATCTCGAGGTAAGAACTGATCACCGACCACAACGATTGCCACTTTGTTGATAGTTGCGTATCAGGAGGCATCAATTCGATTGCTGTTTTTAAGCAGAAGCACTAAATTATTATTTTTGTGGAAAAGATGATATATATAAATATATATATATATTTTCTTTTTAGTTTTTTTGTAGTTTTTCCCTTTTTTAGTTTTTTTCTTCTTTTGTATTAATGCTAAAGCCAAGGTTCAAACCTGGAGCCTCTCGGACCTAGAACCTGAAACATAACGCTTTACCAACTCAGCTACTTCGGCGTGAATATATTCGTTTTGAGCAGCTTCCTCGGGTGTTGCCATTGTAGGTTCTTCAGTCATTTTACAATTAGAAATTTCTCTTTCAACGGTCTTCTTACAATTAAAAATTTGTCTTTGAACGATATTCTTAAATACCTGTGTCCTGGTCGTCATTTATATTGCCTGTGTCCCGGTCGTCATTTGTGTCCCGGTATCCCAGTCTGTAATTTCTCCTTGAGTGTCCCGGTCGTTATTTATATTCCCTCTGTCCCGGTCGTCATTTGTGTCCCGGTCTGTAATTTCTCTTTGAGTGTTTTTTCTTTTTAGTATTTTTTAGTTTTTTACATTTTTTCTTTTTTCAGTTTTCTTTTTCTTCTTTATTTTTCAGCTTCACTATGAGATACATATCGCCGAACCTTTGTTTTTTTAACTAAAATCTGGTAGGCATTGATGACCTTATCCAAGTCAAGATCCCAAACCCAATCATCATCGCTATCATTTTCAGTTTTGATATGTTTTGACTCTCGCTGTCCAGGTGGATCTTCATCTAACTGCGCGGTTTTGCGTTCTTTAGCCCCAAGCCTGTTTTCTTGCTGTTCTTTTGATTCCTCGGCACGCTTTCTTTTCTGACTTTCTCTATCAGCAGCAAGTTTTTTGGCATAGACTCTTTGAGCATCTTCATCGGCTTTTGCCATTGTAAGTTCCTCAGTCATTTTAAACTCAAACATTAATAGATTCCTACGTGAACATATATGTCTTAAATATCTTTAATGACGTCACCGTCATAGCAAAAATGACGACAACTAACTTCATGACGCCAGTCGACACAGAAACATGACGTCACCTGATCCACAGACAGACAACTTATTTTTATATATATAGATAGATATAATTCTAAAATTGTCAGGTAATTTTCTATTTTGAAATAAAAACTAAAAATTATTGCTCAGACAACATAAATATTTTTGATATTTACATAATAGCTTTAGTGGTTCTGGACTGAAAACTAAATGTGCTAATCAAATTGGGAATTGCAATCTTTTAGGTTGAAAAGGCAGATCCATTGGAATCATGAGAATGCGTGGAATAAGAAAAGCCTCACCCTCAAAAGGCCCTGTCAAGATTGTTGCCTCTATTACGTTATAACAGACATAACACGTCATTTGTGTCCCGGTGTCCCAGTCTGTAGTTCCGTTAGTCGACAAACATGACGTCAGACGACAAACTACTTCATGACGACATACAGCTCAATCCTTATAATGACGTCAGTCGACAAACATGACGTCAGTCGACACACAAACATGACGTCAGTCGACAGACAGATAAACAACTTATTTTTATATATATATATATATATATATATATATATATATATATATATATATATATATATATATATATATATATATATATATATATATATATATATATATATATATATATATATGTAAATAAGTTGTTTGTGGGTTATGTCTGTCTGTCGAGTGAGGTGCTTGTCCGCATATGACGTCTGAATTATTTCAAACTAATACAAAAGAAGAAGAAAAACTAAAAAAGGTAAAAACTACAAAAAAAACTAAGAAGAAAAAAAACTAAAAAAGCTAAAAAACTAAAAAACTAAAAAAAAGTAAAAAACTAAAAACTAAAAAAACTGAAAAAACTAAAAAAGGCAAAAACTACAAAAAAACTAAAAACTAATAAAAAAAACTAAAAAAGCTAAAAAACTAAAAAAAAAAATAAAAAAAAATAAAAAAAGGTAAAAACTAAAAAAACTAAAAACTAAAAAAGAAAAAAACTAAAAAAAAGGAAAAAACTGAAAAATAAAAGAGAAAAAGAAAACTAAAAAAATATGAATAAAAATAAAAAAACTAAAAAAGATAAAAACTACAAAAAAAAACTAAAAAGAAAAAACGAAAAAAAAACTAAAAAAGCTAAAAAAAAGGTAAAAACCAATAAAAAAACTAAAAAGAAAAAAAGGAAAAAAAACTAAAAATTTTTTTCATCATATAATATGACGTCTGAATTATTTCATCATATACCAATTCAAAAACAAAAGTATTCAAGCCGATGTAGCTGAGTTGGTAACGCGGTATGTTCCAGGTTCTAGGTTCGAGAGGTTCCAGGTTCGAATCTGAATACAAAAGAAGAAAAAAAACTAAAAAAGGTAAAAACTACAAAAAAAAACTAAAAAGAAAATAAACTAAAAAAAATAAAAAAGCTAAAAAACTAATTAAAAGTAAAAAACTAAAAACTAAAAAAGAAAAAAAAAAACCTAAAAAATGTAAAAACTACAAAACTAAAAACTAAAAAAAAAACAAAAAAAATGTAAAAACTACAGAAAAAAACTAAAAAGAAAGAAAGGCTAAAAACTAATAAAAAAACTAAAAACTGAAAAAGAAAAAAAATTTAAAAAAAGGAAAAAAAGTGAAAAATAAAGGAGAAAAAGAAAACTAAAAAAAAAAGCGACCGGGACACAAGGAATGTTCGATTAGCAATCACCATCAACAAAGCACCGGGACACAAATGACGACCGGGACACAGGGAATATAAATGACAACGACTGACGTCATGTTTGTCAACTGATGAAATTACATACCGGGACACCGGGACACAAATGACGACCGGGACACAGGGAATATAAATGACGACCGGGACACAGGGACACAACTACAACGGGGACGCCGGGGGCACAGGCGGGATAATTAAATGACGACCGGGACACAGGGATTGTTCGAATAGAAATTACAGACCGGGACACAAATGACGACCGGGACACAGGGAATATAAATGACGACCGGGAACCTCAAAGAGAAATTACAGACTGGGACACCGGGAATATAAATGACGACCGGGACATAGGGACACAACTACAACAGGGACGCCGGGGGCACAGGCGGGATATATAAATGACAACCGGGATACAGGGATTGTTCGAATAGAAATTAC